>NC_022016.1:2135074-2179823 GCF_000317375.1 Microtus ochrogaster
TTTATGATTGACCTAAGGTTGTTTAAGGACAGGATATGTAATGTAACATATGTGGATGTAAAACAAAGATCTCTTTAGGAATAAATAACTAAGAACTCAGTTGAAGGTTAGCATTTCAATCTCAGTCTTGTTTTGTAGATCTACCTAATTATGTAAAGTTTTGGCGAGTTAACTATGCAAAGTTTACAATCAACTCTGAAAACTCAGCACACATGACCAGAATTAATGTTGACTTTAATTACCATACAGAGTGATGTTAAAACCTTAACACTTAGAAGAATGAATAAATGAATTTTAGTCCTTGTACATCCAAGAGATCTCAGTTTTTTGTTGTTGGTATTTTGGTAATTGTTCTTTTTTTGTTGTAGTAGTATTTTGCTTTGTACTTTATATATATATATTATTTTTTTTTTTTTTCAAAACAAGGTTTCTCTGTGTAGTAATGGCTGTCCCGTAACTTCCTCTGAAGCCAAAGTGAATCTTTGACCTGGAACACAGGTATCTGCCTGCCACCCAAGTGTTGAAATTAAAAATGTGTGTAACCATGTCTAGTCAAATGCTCAACTTTTTGACAGAGAGGTCAATTATTGCTTGGTCCTCATTTTCATTTGTGAAAATTGGTGAAGTAGTGATGTTTTAGATGCCACAGAGTCACTGTCTCAGTTACAGGAGCAGTGTCAAAAGCAATACTTAGTAGCAGCCTCCTTCAGAACTGAAGCAAAATCACATGTTTTATCTCTGGAAATTTTGTTTCTTTCTGAATAGTCTCTATACAATGATCCATCATTTATGAACATGTATGAGTCAGATCTTCTTGTTCAGCTCAACACAGCTCTGGAGATCATAGTATCTCTCCCTTAGTTTTTATGTTGTTGTTCTATTGAAATGGAATAAAATATCAACTTTCCTTCCCACTAATTCCAATTTCTCTTCTTTTCCTTCTTAAAAACAAAACAAAATAAAAAACAATTATAATCCTATGGAAGCTTTCCAATCAACCCAAGCTATACTGATTTATACCTCAGGATCTGCTTCCTAGGAAACAAGCTATAACACACAAATTTCAGTTTTTTCTCCAATTGAAATATTTTATAATCCTATGGCTGAGCACATTTTGTATTTTGTACATAGAAAATTCTTTTGGGCTGAGTATGAACATGTGAATATGCCTGCCTATGGATGTGTGTGTATGTGTATATAAGTAATCACAAAGGGAACATTATTATTTGTAATAAAAGAAGCGGTGGGCCGTTTCCCACTGCCCTGCTCCCAGCCGCCTGGCTACCTTATGCCCATAATAATCACGGGAGATTTGTATTAATTAAATTGTTGCCTGGCCCATTATCTCCAAACCCTTAATGGCTAACTCTCATATATTGATCTAACCCATTTGTAATAATCCGTATTGCCACTTGACTGTGGCTTACCGGCATGAGTCTAACCAGCATCCGTCTCAGAAAGGAGAGCCATGACGTCTGCCACACTGCCTTCTTTCTCCTAGAATTCTGTTCTGTCTACTCTACCCACTTAAGCGCTGGCCTATCAAAAGGCCGAACAGCTTCTTTATTTAACCAATGAAAATAACACATAGACAGAAGACCCTCTTACACCAATTATTAATTATTATTTTAGACTGAAAATAAAAGATATGATCATAATAAAACAGAAACTAATTGTGCTATTTTAATAAATTTTAATATAAAATATTAAATATATTATACAAACATATAAACAGTAATTTTCTTTAGTTAAGTTAATATATATGTATAGATACTATTAATTATACAATAAAATATAATTGTGATATATTAATTATATTTTTATGTATAATATAAAAAGAACTCTTTTAGTTATTAACAAAATCCGGTAGAATAGTTGACTTATTTCCTCATTAAGAAGTAGGAATACTGAGGTTCAAATATATATGAAAATTGAAGATTTTCCTCAGCTATTAATGAAAATAAGTTGGGTCCAGTGCTACTTATCTCTGATCTCATCTTATAACTCTCCCACATGTGAAGTCAAACAATTTTAAGGTATTTATATAAATCCACAAATCTAACCATTTTGGTTGATCATAATGGTTAAACATTTTAGCTTGATTTCAGGAAGGATAATCTTATTTCTCCTACATAATATACTATTGTCTTACTACAGAGGAATATTTAGACCCTGCCAAATGATTTGGATTTGGAAGTGAACATAAAAGGTCCTTATAGAGGAAGATACACATAAGATTTTTCTCATATGTGAAATTATTAAGGTGGCAATTTATTTCTGAACAATAATTATTTCTGAACAATCCAATAATTGGATTAGTCAGGAATAATAAGAGTACTGATTAGTGATGTCTTAAAGAAGCACACAAGTCAGCCCTGGTAGATTCACTACTGTGCATTTTGAATCCTGGGTTCAGTGAAACATCCTATAGATCAAAAATTTGTCACATCTATAATAGTCATTGGAATATATACCACTGTGTGAGCACACACACACAAACATCCTCCCCCCTACACATAATGGGGACAAGATTGTAATCCACAGGTAACCTGTTATCAAATTTAGATGTATCTTTTCATTACTTTATAAAAATTAAATCACATTTAATTTAAATGAAAAACAAATAGATGCCTCTGATGTTGCAGACAATGTCATTTCCTTGCTACTTGATTGGGAATTCACTGCCATCATGTAGTGTAGCTACTTACCTTTAACACAATGAATATTAAATAGAACTTGAAAATTCATACCATGATGTTTTTATATTCTGTGGAGCAGGACACACAGTGTTTCAATCATTATTGAAAGTTTTATTGGATATGACTCAATGCTGCTCAGTCTCTATAGTTATTCATAGGTTGATATGTTTCAATGGCTTCATGAATACTCAACAAAAATTAACTGAGGGTGATAATTGATGCTAAGAGAAATCTAAATGTTCTTCAGCTTCTGCAAAGGCCACATCAAAGTTATTTATCCCTTGAGATAACTTCTACACAAGGTTAACATTTGTCTTTTGAAAGCACATATGAATAAGAACACATTTTTGACATTAAGTGTACCATATGGCTAAGGATTTAACCAAGAACTTTGTACTCTAGACTTGAATGGCAACATGCACAGGTGAAACTTGCATGGTAATTACTACACATGGTAAATGGAACATCAATGAGTATGCAACTTGTAATCAAAGAAGAGCAAACAATTTTAAAACTATTTTTACATAATTATTTTAGTTGATATTTTCTCCTTATATTTTTGAGGTTTATAATATTGTTAACTACATCATTGCTCCCTTCTCTTTCCTTTCTTTAAACCTTCACATACACACACACACACACACACACACACACACACACACACACACACACACCTTATTCTCTTTAAAATTTGTGGCTTCTTTTTTATTAATTGCTGCTATATCCATATATGTATATGTATTCATACATTGTCCTAAATATAACCTGCTTAGTCTGTATAATATGACATGTATATATGTTTCCAGCACTGACAATTTGATATTGTATATCTAACTGGTGTGCTCCTCTTTGGAGACGGCGATATTTCTCATTCTTCAAATTCCTTAGCTACTTAGCTCTTGGAGGGTTGGGGCCTTCTGTGCTTTACCACTCCTTTTGGCTAGTGTTTTAGTGAATGTCATCCTTGTTCAGTTCACATGTCTTGCCAACCAAGATAGTTAACATTAACCAATTCTCCATTTCTAAACAATTTTAAACAAATCTTTCTTTGATAGTCAATATTAAGATGCTGATTATGTGATTTGGGAAACCAGCATCTAGTATATCCTTAGAACTTGCCTATCTTAACACAGATGCTATAGATTTATTATGCAATTTGAGAATGACTCTTATGAAGTCCGGAAGATACCAACACATACTATGTGAGATCCTGACCACATTCATAGCCCAAAGTCTGATTTTCCTTGAAGGAATAATACCAACTCTGTATTGTTTAGAAGGTTGTGAATCAAAGACAAAACACAAAAGCTCATCAATTATTTTCACCATACAGGCACTCACTGAATTACCTAAAGACAGGATTCTCTTTTTGTACCAATGCCAGAATTTATTTGACTACAAAATCATCAAATGGCTTTTATATCTGAAATGAAAATAATTCCTATCCTACATTTTATGATTCTTAGGACTTAAGTTAGATGAATCAAGTGAAAATTAAAAATAAAGTCCCATGGACTATAAAACACCAATCAAGCTCTCTTTCCAAAGGCTAAATACGTGTGATGCTCTACATTAATAAGTTTTTAAGAATTTCTTCTTGAATTATCCCAAATATCATTCAAGAACACTATTTTCCAGTATTTGGATTATAAAATTGAATAAAACTGTTTGAAAATGTTAAAGACAACATTTGAAAGAATCATTGCCGGTACCTTTAACCTGACACTATCCAGGTAGTCAGTGTTGCGGGCTGCCCACATGAAGGGGTATAGTATAGTGGTAGCAGAAGTGGTTGCTGAATGTTTCTAAAGATTCTCCAGCAACAGTGGGTCAGGCTACTTCAAGCCTTACTCCGACTTCCATTCCACCCAACCCCCCTCTCTGCAGATAGGAACTTGACTTCCTCATCCATCATTTCCCTTTTAATAACACCCTCCTATTCATCTACCCTTCCTTCTTCACACCCCCTGGCATGTTGACAGTGGCTGGAATTTCCCATTAAAGCAGTCATTCTTGTAGAAAAAGGGAACTGACATGATTAATGTCAGTCAGTGACTAAAAGCAGCACCACGCATCCCTGCACTCAGGTAATTGGAAGCATGGCTTGTCCCAAATACACCTGGAATTCTTTCCAAAAGTTTGCTGAAAAACATCGTGCTCCAATTCTCTCACTGCTGATATTGCAGTAGAGGGAACCTAGAATCAGGAAATGTTAAAAGTGACACTTGACATTTGAAATGATCTGGCCACTTAATGTGCAACAAGGAAAATGAGATTCAGAAAGGAATAACTTGTCCAAGGTCGTTCAGATATTTGAGTACAAAAAGCAATATGAGAAGCTGTTCTTCATGATTTCAGCCATTGCACACCTGATTTTTCATTATAAATCTTATCCAGCTCTATCCTTCCATCTGCCTCCACTGGGATCAGAAATGAAGTTGAATTGACTTCCATAAGTGAGTTCTCCATTTTCCCCCAGAGGGAATTTCCTTCTTGGATATCTTGCTGATTGAATTTTTAATAAGTATCTTCTTTTAAAAAGACTCACTTCTTCCCTGACCCAACATCCTCCTGTGGGTCCCCTGTGATCAGACAATTCCAACTGGCTCTATAGTCTCTCTCTGCCTCACTGCTCCATCGCATTCTTTAACACGCTCTTTCCAAAGGCACAAGATGGCATCATGCCCTGAATACAGAGTGGAAATGGAAACTATTTGTTTAGCTCAGGAAAAAATGACAAGGAGGCAAAAAAATAAATAAATTAATAAATAATAAAGGCTTCTGGACTGTGGAACCTTTGTAAAGACAAAATGAAAAATCATCCTTATAATTTTTTTTAATGATTTTTAGCCCTGGGTATGAGGCTCATAAAATAGTTCTTTTGGATCCCTTCTATTTAGCCATTTTCAATGTAGTCCCATTAGCTGAAGTATTAACTAAATTTTAAAATTGATAAAATTAAATTATCCAAAAAATTAAGCAAATATTTTTCAAATTCTAAATTTATCCTTTCATTTTTTGTGAATCTGTGTTTTTTAGAATAAAATTATTATTTATTAATATTTTGAAGCAAGTTTTAGATAAGAATTGTTAATCTTATTATTATTTATTTATTTATTTATTAAAGATTTCTGCCTCCTCCCCACCACCGCCTCCCATTTCCCTCCCTCTCCCCCAATCAAGTCCCCCTCCCTCATCAGCCCAAAGAGCATTCAGGGTTCCCTGCCCTGTGGGAAGTCCAAGGACCACCCACCTCCATCCAGGTCTTGTGTTTTAATGTTGGCCAGTTGACTGACCTCAGAGAAATCTCTAAAGTTTAAAAAGAAAAAAAATAATGCTAATTTCCAAACTTTATTTTCTTTCTAGTAACATGTGTTAAATGCAATGAATGGGGAAATATATTGTTCCTTATGGGAAGGCAATAGCGTAAAGAAGATAGGGGAAGAGAAGAAAAAGGTAGGGAGAAAGACAATGCTGTAGCAATAGGTTCAAAGCCAACATACATAACAAGAGGGGCTTCCCTTTATGCATTATTTAGGTAGCTGAAGATGGATTAGAAAAAATAGGGTAGAAGATTTTGTAATGTTATATTTAAGTTAAATACATTGATATTACATTAAATTTAGAAAAATTGTGCTTTAGTCAAATATGGTGTTTCCAGAGGTACAGAGATGATTCAGAAGTGTTTATCATCCTTCCTTGAGGACCTGGCTTCAATAGCATTCCATCTCAATATTCAAGGCCGTGAACAACAGAGGAAGACATTGGCATTGACTTCCAAACTCTGTATGTAACGGCATACATGTGAACCCTTCTACATTTAACTTATACACACACACACACACACACACACACACAAAAAAAAAACCATACACATGTGAATACAAAGATAAAAAGTTCAGAGATAGATTAGGAATGTATTCTTATTCTTAAAATGTAGTACAATTTATTTGTAAACATATAGTATTATTGTTTTTTAGTATAAGGAATAGATGAAGTTGTATGAAAAGATGTTAATATTGTTAATTTATTGACAATTAAATAATAATCCAATCCCAAAAGTCTGATACAGAGTTTTGGGAAAAGAAGTTGAGAATGACCTTCTAGAATAAGTTACTTATTTATTGGACACGATAAAGAAATGTTTAATTATAAGCTCATCCTACAACCCTATTACTCATCGGTCTCTTTGCCTAAGCTGGGTAATTTCCTTTTGTTTTTAGTGTTTTTGCAAATCAAGTGCTTTTTGTTAATGTTAATGTGCATCAACATTGACATCTGGTGGTTTCACACTCTCAGTAGCAGGTCTAACCCAGCCAGGCTCCAGTGAGCTGACTTGGGCATGAAGGTGCATTGGAGACAAGCTGAGGTCACCTAGAGGTTAGGTCTGCGGTATGCACTCTCCACATCAGTTCTGTGATGTGTTAGCAAAGGAGCCAATTCTTCACAGTCTTCATTCTCACCTGCTGGTTCACTGCGATCTCACCCTTGTCACCCATGGGATGAATTATCCAGACTAACTCATTTCACAGCCAGTAAATTACAGATATAGTCATTGAATCTGTGTCTCATTAGGGGAAGTTAATTTAAGTAGACAATCAACAAAAATATAGAGGGTTGTGTACAAATCCAGTTTGAGTAGAAGATTTTTTATATCTAGAGCACACAATGAATTCACAACCTCAACATCTGCCATCACCAGAGAAAACACTTTACAAACAGAAAAGAAAGAAAGAAAGAAAAGAAATTGACTCTCTGCAATTTTCTCTGATGAATGTTGAATTTCCAATTAGTATTTTAATTACTCCAGTCAGACTCTCAGCTGTCTACAAGATAAAAAAAAAACCCCACAACATCAGCTTTCATATTAACTCTTAGAAAGAATTTGATTCTCTTGACTTTGAAGCACAACCCTTCAGGTTTACTCATTCTTCACATAAACACCTGGTCAAGCATTCATTGAAAGATTTTACCATTGCATACCTATTACTTACAGTAATATTTAACATGTTATTCTCCGGAACAGTTCCCCTTTTCTTTACTGTATGAAATTGTTAAGACTCCCGAAACATGTCAGCCTAGGATTAATGGCAAGACATCATTAAAAGTATGACAATTAGTATTAAATGTTTTTTTCATCAACTTCTATGGATGTTTTCTTGATATCCTTAAGCTTTCTCTTGAGCACAACATATTGATTTTAAATAATTATGGGCAGTTATCTTTTGGATGTTTTTTACTGCCTATGCTTGTCTAAACTTGAAGAAAACACTTATTTCTCAACAGCTTATGAAACAATGATTCCCTTAATATACTAGCTCCTTTCTCTATAACATCACCTCGTTTATTTATTCATCTAAGATCTCTGCACTACTTTATTAAGAGAAAGAATTTGCTGCCATCATGGACTGAAACAAAATCATCACTGTCTTCTATGCTTGTTTACTTTAAATAAAGAGTTGTATTTAGTTCACATATTCATTAAAGCATGTCTGAAGAGGGATATTGGGTAAGAATTTAGCTTTGGAATGGTTTGGTTTAAAAATGTTAAGATGATCAATGGGTTTGATAATATAACCATATATTAATAGGTGAAAGAAGGAAATTTTGCTAAAATGTTTTGTAATTATAATTATCATTGTGGCTAACAATACTATGAAAAACTTGCCTAATTAACTGCCAAGGTTCTTATAAAAACCATTTCTGCAATGAGCTCTCGATTGGAGAACATTTATTGTTTCATTTCTCTATAAAAGACTTGCTTTTTAATTATGCTGCAATTTAAAATGATGTAAATCTATATTTATTGATAGGGAAAAGTAACCATAACATATTGTTGAGTAAAAAATAAAACAGTTTTTTTAAAGAACAGTATGTTCAGCATATTCCATTTATATAAAATCTTCTATTCCTTTCAGTATAGACATCCATAGAGAAATGTTCAATTAACTGATTGTCTCTGGTTGCTGGATGCCATATCATGGTTATTTACTTAAGGTACACTTCAGTATTCTGAATATTTATAGCAAACATATTCTTTTTGTTTCAAAGGAAAACTTAGATAAAAATACATGCTAGAGGCTTGTAATGCTTAGTAATATTTCTGGATGAGGGAAAACTGTAGATGCTTAAAGTTCATTTGGGAATCAGGTAGTGTAATGGCCCAATCGATGATCCTCCAATGGACAGTAAAGAATAATTCTATGGTGATATGCAAGATATTCATCAGAGTGGCTATAGTATAGGGCCAGTTCAGGTGCCCTTTCCTCAGCTGCTCAAGGAACAATCTGGGGACATCTCCTTGGACACCTGGGAACCCCTCTAGAGTCCAGTCTCTTGTCAACCCTCAAATGGCTCGCTTAATGAAGATATATACTTCCCTGCTCCCATATCCACTCTTCCTACATCCCAACTGTCCCATTCCCCCAAGCTCTCCTCATCGTCCTCTTCTCACTTCTCCCTCACTTCTCTCTTCCCATCTCCCCTTATCCCCATCCCACCGCCACCCCCAAACTCTTAATTTTTTCTTGGAAATCTTGTATACTTCCAATATCCAGGAGGATAACTACATACTTTTTTTTCCTTTGGGTTCACCTTCATAGAACCTTCATCTGGCGATGGATGGAGATAGACCCACATTGGAGCACTGCACTGAGCTCCCAAGGTCCAAATGAGGAGCAGAAGGACAGATAACATAAGCAAGGAAGTCAGGACGGCGAGGGGTGCGCCCACTCACTGTGACGGTGGAGCTGATCAAATGGGAGCTCACCAAGGCCAACTGGACTGGGACTAAAAAACGCATGGGATAAAACCCGACTCTCTGAACGTGGGGGACAATGAGAGCTGACTGAGAAGCCAAGGACAATGGCACTGGGTTTTGATTCTATTCCATGTACTGGCTTTGTGGGAACCTAGTCTATTTGGATCCTCACCTTGCTAGACATGGATGGAGGGGGGAGGTCCTTGGACTTCCCACAGGGCAGGGAACCTGGACTGCTCTTTGGACTGGAGAGAGGGGGGGAGGGAGAATGGGGGAGGGAAATGGGATGAGGGGAGGAGGTGAAAATTTGTAATAATAATAATAAAATAAAATAAACAAAAAAGAATAATTCTATATCTTAAACTTCTATGTTTCTCTTTTCTAAAATGCTTCATAAACACTACCACATAGCCTAATAAGATTGGCTGACTATGTGAAGTACAAAACAACCTCAATAGGTCCAAGAGTATGAAAGCACTTAACATATTTTAAAAGCCTGGCAATTTATAAATCTTTTATTGCTTGTTAAAGGTTAGTTGTTTTCTCTCTGGTGAATAATTATGTCATAATAATCCACTCAATAAGACTTTTGGAGCCCTGTGTGAAGTTAGTGATTCCAAAACTTTGCAATCGATTTCAGAATTCATGGAAGATATTGTTCCACTAGGAACTAGGAACTTTCTTTTACATGTCCTTGCAGAGATGTTACTGGTTCATTCACTTAAAGACAAATGTACTCAATATCAATTTTCTTCATCCAAATCTTCAAACTATCAATATTTGGTACTCAAGTTTTCAGATGTAAAATCTTTCCTAGAGAGAAGGAAACTAAGACATTATTATGCTTTTTTTCACTTCCTTCAGTAATTCCTGCTAATGTATTTGTTACCTTTAGTTTGATGGGTATCTGTATTGTGTGTATGTGTATATTTATACATATATGTGTGTCATTGTTAGGGTTTCAATGCCATGAAAGGACACCAGGACCATGACAACTCTTATAAAAATAATAATGAATTGAAGCGGCTTGCTTACAGTTCATAGGTTTAGTCATGGCAGGAAGCAAGGCAGCATGTTGGCAGATATGTTGGCTGAGAAATAGCTGAGAGTTCTACATCTTGCAGGCACATGAAGTGGTGTGTTTTATTGGGCATGACTTGAACACATATGAGACCTGAAAGCCTGACTCCACAGTGAAACACTTCCTCCAACAAGGCCATGCCTCCTAATAGAGCCACTACCAATGAGATTATGGTGGCCAATTACTTTCAAACTACTATAATATATATATGCATGCAAGTATATGTATGCATGTCTATGTTTGTGTGCATGAATGTGTATATGTTTGTGTTTGTATATTTTGTGTATTTATTTTTGTATCATGTGTGTGTTAAGCCAAGTATTAGCTGTGAAAAAGAGAAACCCTGAAGGCCTAAAATGCAAGTGGACATATGGGATCCCTCAATTCTTTGCATCAAATCTCAAAGAAGTTACTTTTTTTCCTTATCTTATTAAATATATTTTCTCTTCTTCCTAGTTGCCTTTCATTCTATGAGAGTATACCAGTACTCATTCTATGAGATGGATGTGGATTTTTCATAACAAGCAAGGAGGCTCGTTTCTTGTCTTCTTTTTACAATGCTAAGATATACTTTTACTACACCATAAATTGAACCAGAAGAAAACTAATGCTTACATGTTTAACAGACTTGTGACATTCAACACGCATACATATGTGCATACACACATACTCAATCACATACACACATACACACCTGCACATGGCACCTCTGTGCATTAATTTTATTATTTTTTATGACGGGTTTTGAAATACTAAAACTATTTGTTGTGGATGAAACTCTGAAGGAAATAGCACAATTCAGCACCCTTTAATGGCCTTAGCAAAGGAAGTGAGTTGTCAAAGCAGGCAACAGCAGGTCACTGACAATGTCACACCAGGCAACAAAACGGAAACTTCCAAATGGATGGTATGTGTACCAGGATGGTAGGATCAAAATAATTTATTTTGATGTGTCGTGACATTTTCTAAACATGGGAGAGAACAACATGCCTTTTAAGGAAGTTTGCTAGATCTTAACTCCATGCTTTCAAAGTAGCTACATAGAAAGAAAGACATGAGCAGCATGATGCTTTTAGTTATTTTTCCTGCCTATCTTCAAATGATAGAAGTCTCTACTTTGCTGCAGTATCCACTATCTTTGTGTGGGTTGTGAATTCTTCTAATTATACATATATACATCATTTTTATAGGTATGTGTTTCTAGCAGTGAAACAAACCTCAGAATTCAGAGACAAGACAAATTCATGCTGTCACAAAGTTCCTTTCATATAAAGCAGCTATTAACTTCACCACTGAGGAGTAATTTACAGTCATTGTTTCTGTAGCTGATAACACAGATAATGGTAATGGACATCCATAACCACAACTATGCATAGAAGAGGAAAAAACATAGAACAAAGCAATGTTTAAGCTTAACTTTTAGGGAAGTACAGAAAATTTTATGGTCAGTGAATAAAGAACATTTCATAAACAGAAGATAGGATAAGGGGAATATGTCAGATAAAACAGAATTTGAGACACCAAATATTCTATATTTGCTTGTGAGATAAAATTGGTAAAGAAATAACCTAGAAAGAAGCTCAGAAAACAAAAGTTACTTCTCATATCAAATTGCAGCCTTAAATAATGAGCTTGGAAAGATGGGCAGAAAGATGAAGTCTGATGTTCATGAAAATCGAGTGGATAAAATAAATTCTACTTTGTTTAAACTACAATCTGTTCCTCATGACACAGAATAAGCTTTTATACCATATTAAGTCTCAGTTTTCATAAATATAAAATGGGCTTTAGAATATCAAGGTTAAATAAACTTCATGACAAGAAAGTGAGATAATATTCTCCTAAATCAAACCTGATTTGAGACACAAATCAAGAATTCACCATCAACAACCAAATACAAATTTTGCAGTTCTGTCTTTATCTTTAATTTTAACTCTAACCAAATTATCTATCTAAATTTACATTCTGTTATAAGTGCTATAAAATAAGTCAAAACTAATGATGCAGTTTTTATAGATGTCTTTGAATTTTTATCTTCTCGATTGAAACAGAAATGCACAATTTGAGCAGAAATTTGTTACATGAAAGTCTAGAGCAGGATGCCTCCAGACAGGAAGCAGAATAGGAGCCTTTGAACTGTGGATTTTAAAAAGGCTTTGTGAATATTTATGTGAGAAGTGATGTGTTTAGTGAGCAAAATGACTTTTCTCTCCCAAGATATAGTGGACAAAGTGTTTCCTCTGTTGCATTTCTTTCCAGGACCTCAACATAAGAGTAGGTGTCAAAACCACAAGGCTAGTGATATCATATAATATTTTTGTTTTGAAGATGTAGAACCTCCCTTAATCCACATTTATGTTCAAATATCATTGTATTTTGCTTTCTGATATAGTAGGGACAACTGAACTCTAGTTTCTAGATTGTTTAACCTCAAGCACATATTATCATCACTACCAGACACAATTACAACCTTTTCCTTGGTCACCTCATTGTGGTCTTGGTCATCAGTTATCTGGAGTGGTCTGACTTCAGGACTACATCAGGGCTTTCTTTGAATCTGTCCTTATCCATAGGTCAGCTTGTTATACTTAGGTGTACTAGGTGAAAGGGTATGTGAAAAGCAAGAGTGCCTCCTGTATATTCCTTATGAGGGGGAACCCAAGCTAGGTGGGAACCACCAAAGCCTATAAAGAGATTAGCTTTGCAGTTTACCATGAAGCCCTGTGCTTATTCTTGGCTGGCCAATGTGGGTTATCCTATGCTCAAGTATAAACCCTTTTATTTTTCATCTGTAGTGTTACACTTCACTATTTTAACATGAACATTAAATTAGCCCACTACTATAACACAGTGGTTTAGATATCCTGGTATTAATTTCAAAGCACTAGACCAAGGATAACCCAGAGAGGGTACCAGGAGCTGCTATATTCTGTAACACAAAGTAAACAGGTCATTCAAATGAAAGCTTCTAAGATTGGACTGTAGAACACCACAATCTTTTGAAAAATAAAACTTTTTTATTTTTTTAAAAAAAAGATTGGACTGTAGAGAGAAGTGAAGATAGTAGATCCCTGGCTATGACATTTCAGGGTTGTACTCAGTGTGGAACTGGACTCAAGGCCATTTGCTTGATATCTTGTTCCATCTTCATGTTGACTGTGTTTGGAGAACATAACTGACATTTATTCCTAAGTAATGGATTAATTTGTTTGGTGGGGGATGTTTAAAAACAGAAGAGCATTCAAGATGCTTCTTTCTATATAGAGAGGGAGACAGGGCAAAAGGTAAATCAGTAACATATTAAAATGTTTTGTGTTGGTGAGATCAAAGGTGCAAATTTAAGTGTATAGAAAATGTATATATGAGAGCAGCAGTAACTATTGAAAAGATTAGAGATTTTACAGAAAAACATGATGCTTTATAAGATGACATGGAAGACTTCCAGACACAAGATGCCACAGACTAAAGGCTCCATTTTGTGATGTTGCAAAATGATTTGAAAGGAGAAGGCATACAATGAAGCAGACACTGCTAAACCAGGAGTTCTCCTCCCCTCTAAAGCCAATGGCTAGAGAAATTCTTAGAGCAGGACATGGAAGCATCATCCACGTTAGAACTTCTTTTAAGAACAAATGGTGGAAGATTGAGGGCATCATGGAATTGTGCTGTACAGATCCAGAGTTTGCTGAGGCAAAGTGGAAGTTTTTACAAGAAAGTTCTAAGACCCCAACTAAATGATAAGCTGTATCTATAGGAAGCCTGCCATGGAATCCTGCAGGTATGGAGTGCTAGTGACCTAAGAAAGGTTATATATGATGTAGATGACAGAGTCTGGAAGGGGGGTGACTGGTGAAGCCCTAAGGAACAATTTCATCAAGTGCCAGATGTCCAACATAATGCTGCAGGATTTTGTGTGTTCTTTTCTGGGATTCACTTTGGAACTTTTCCTTTCTTTTTTTGTTGTAACTCATTTCTCCATTTTGGAATGTGAATGATTATCTTGTGTTATTCCATATTAAAACCATCTAATTTGTTATTTATTTTGTAGAAGTTCAGAGCTCAGTGATCAGTTGGAAACAATGGACGTTGGGTGACAAAGCTATGTCAATATGATTTTAATTGATTGTAACAAATGTCCTACTCTGAGAGTGGGTGTTGACAGTCAGTAAACCATACATAAGTGGAAACAAAATAGACATAGAACCTCTTTATACTTACTTCTAAATTTTGGTTGACCTAAATCTGTCCTAAAAATAGTGCTTCAATACTTTGAAAACATCATATGCCATTAAAAAGGATTTAATGATGAACTACTTTTATTATGTTCAATGCAAATAATTTAACTCTATTTAAATTTTTCCTACAAATAGCACACTTTTAAAAATAATGTACAGCTGGGTATATTAAAACAAATTCTAAAAACAAAATTTATGCTAAATTATGCATTCACTAAAATGGAATAATCAGAATAATTACTGTTGGAATATACTCATTTAATTAAATTAATTTTCTTTAATATTTGGCTCATGATACTGCTTCAGTATAGATGTTTTCCAAGAATACACTTTCAATATTTTATTACTCTTCTTCATAAAACTATTTATAATTTTCAAACTTTTATGTTATGGTAAACACATTCTAAAGTGTCCATCATTATATATAGGCACTACAGTATAAAGCATATTTTCATTTGGGGAATAATAATCTGTAGAGGCAAGTTAATTTGAAACCAAGAACAAGTTCACTAAATGCCATGTATACCTGTATATGCTAACACACAAACAATCCCACCCCAACCTCTACATATTGCTTTCTGGTAATTGAACACAAAAGTTTTGCCCTGTTTGATAAGGGCTTTGCCACCATATTAATCACTAACTCTTCTACTGTATCTTGATGTTAATATCTATAAGCATTTTAGCATAAAATGCTACATTTTATTCTCTTTCATTCAGATGCTTTCATTTTGACAAATATTTGTATAGAGTAAAACTGTTAGATGTTTTCTTAAAGGTATGCCTCTTACACATTTTATCAATTGCTACTGCTTTAGAATACACAGATTCTTGTCAAACTCTTTTATTCCAGCATGATGCACATCTTCAATGTTCTAAATGAGCATATACAGAAGGATTTTGGCATCAATATCATTAAATGCTTTGTTAAATATTTCAATACTGCATCCAAAATTTAAGAGACTAATTTAGAAGTGGTTGTCCTTATAAAAAATATTCAAGACAATTTACAAAATAAATACTCCAAAACAAAAGTGTTTCTTAAATATGATTTATAATAGGCATATAATTTTAATCAATACTTTAAAAGGCTTTTTGATTGAATATAATAAGGACTCCAACAGAAATATTAAACCTATTTATTTACAATTAATTTATAAATTTAAAAGAAAACCCACACATTAACACAAAATACCCAAATTAACATTGAGATTATTGCAGCAAAAATATTTTTATTCTCAATGCTGAATTTTTGTCTAAACTTATAGTACCATTATAAAAATGTGAAATATTTAACATATATTTATTTCATCTAGAAATATATTTTTGCAAGATTTACTTTAATTTTAATCATCAGTATTGTTGCTGTTTTCATAATGAAACCATTGCTAGGAATTGATCCTTCAAACATCTTGGAGTGCTGATTAAAAACTTGCTTTGACTTGTTTATTTTTGAGTCTTTTCTTGTAGTGATGAAGCCATCATGCTAGTAGTTATCATTTCACATCCTGTGTTTTCAGAAAAAAAGGAAAACTAACAAAACTGTGAGAAAAAAGTTGTCATCTGGCCTCAATGACATTCCACGCCTGGCAGATTAATGGAAATACAGTTTCTCTGTTGTTCCATTGGATGATTAATTGTTTAGAAGATAATTTTCATAGAGTAAGTGGGAACCTGAAGCTAATCAGGGTCTTCAATATATTCCTATGTTTTCCTTAGTCAAAGATATCTCACTGAGCTTAACATATATCATCTACCTATAATCTATATACCACCTATCATATATCTATAAAATAAAAGATTTAACCTATCATTGTCATTAACCTTGTCATCTACTATTATTCTACCTATACTATACCATTATCAATCACCCATACAGCAAATATCTATTATCCATCATGTTATACAATATCACGCAGGCAGAGACTGCTTGTTCATTTCCCAGTCACCCAGACATGAATAATCACACAGAAACTGTATTAATTACAACACTGTTTGGCCAAAAGCTTAGGCATATGTTTGGCTAACTCTTATATCTTAACACATTTCTATAAACCTGTGTATCGCCACAAGGCTGTGGCTTACTGGATAAAGTTCTCTAGCATCTGTCTCCTTTGGCGGTTGTATGGTGTCTTCCTGATTTCATCTATTTTCTCACTATATCTGTTTGGATTTTTTGCCTGATATTACTAAGCCGTTGATCAAAACAGATTCTTTAATAATCATTGTTAATAAAAATATTCATAGCATACAGAAGGGAATTCCACACCATCTCCCCTTTTCTATCTAAATAAAAAGGAGGGTTTTAAGTTTAACATAGAAATATTACATACATTTAATCCCAGCACTCAGGAGACAGAGGCAGGTGAATCTCTGTGAGTTCGAGACCAGCCTGGTCTACAAGAGCTAGTTCCAGGACAGGCCCAAAAACCACAGAGAAACCCTGTCTCGAAAAACCAAAAAAAAAAAAAAAAAAAAGAAAGAAAGAAATATTACATATAATAAAACAGGTATTAAGTAAGAATTAAAGTTACAATATTCATATTTTATTTATCTTTTATTATAACTATGGAAAACTATAATTATAATGATATATTCTTCAACTCTATCAAAGACCCCAGAAAGATATATATTACCCAAGTTAATAGGAAGTGTATTGTAAGCAGCTTTTAAAACTCTAGAATTGACAGAGACATCTTGTTGCCTAGATAGTAACCCAAAGTTTTTATGTAACATTGGGTCATCCATCTTCAGCCTATAGGCCCTTACTGTCAGACTTTTCAATGAAGTAGAAAATCTGCAAAAATGTTTATTAAAATAGATAATAGTTAACACACTATCTATCTAGTTTATTAAATAGATGATAGTTAATATCTATTAACTATCTATTTAATCATCTATTTAATCAATATTCTTTCTGTCTGTTATTTAACCATCATCTAACACCTATCTATCTATCTATCTATCTATCTATCTATCTATCTATCTATCTATCTATCTATCTATCTAATCATGTATCCATTATTTTCTCAAGGTAGAATTTTATGAGGCAATTTTGCTATTCTTCATTCTTGCCTATGTTTGATTACATTTTAATTATTTCTGTTTCTAGGGATGATATGCATAAAATTATGACATATGTACTTCCATATTTTATGAATATTTAAGTACCAAACCCTCTTGTAAATTGAATAATATTGGTCTGTATGACTTTCTATATAGAAAACTGAATGGATATTTGACAAATTTTTATTTTCAGTACAGTCTATTTTATATATTGTTTTATTATATTGTTTTTATTATTATATATTTACTTCTACATTTTAGTTTTCTAATCACTAAGAATTTGTTATTGTATTTTCTTTGTTATGTAAAATTATTCTGATCTATTGTTTTTAATATTTCCTTGGTGTCAATATAGTATAATTTCCTTCATCAGTTCCCTCCTCATTTTTTACTTTGTTACTACTTCTGAATCCATAAATAATACTTCAACAAACTTCATATACATAAATATATACATAAACATACATAAATCTGTATATATTATGTATTTGTTTCTGAGGGATCAATTCCGAATAAGAAATACTGAGCCAAAAATAAAGGGTCTACAGTTCAGAGGTCACTTTATTAAATAAAACTTACTACCCCTTTCCCTGAAGCTATCAGTTGCCAATAGTTTCTCACCTAGTACTGGGATTTAATGGCTACCTTCTCATCTCTATGATGGGATTTGCCTAGCATAAGTTTGACTACGCTCCTGAGTAGGACTTCATCCTCAGGAGTAAATGGTCATCCAAACTTGACTTCATAGTCAAATTTATATTCTTTATTGAACTTATGAAATTATAACATAATTGCATCATTACCTTTTCCAGCCCCCCCACTCTTCCGTATATGGTTTCTTGCTCTCTTTAAAATCTGTTTCCTCCATCTGCATTAATTGTTATTACATACATATACACATATGTATGTACATATATATTGTTGAGCACATAAATACAAGCTGCTAAGTCCAAATAATATTATATGTATATGCTTTCAGTGATGACTATTTGGTATTGAATAAACAATTTGTGTGCTTTTTTTCAGGAAGACTGTTTCTCTTGCTCTCAGAATTGCCTTAAAGCCACAAGTTCCTTGTATTGGGTTAAAACCTACTGAGCTTTCTCTTGTCCTGCTTGGCACATTTACTATTGTTGCCCCTGTTCAGCTTATGTTTGGGTAGTAATGTTGGTGAGACTTTATGGGTATAGCTTCTAAGATTCCTAGAAGACATAGTCTCATAACAAACTCTCTGATCCACTGTCTCTTATAATCTTTCTGCCCCCTCTTCCACAATCTTCCTTGAGCTTTAGGTGCAGTGTTTTGTAGGTGCATTTACTGAGACTTGGCTACACAACTTTGCACTTTGTTTGGTGGTAGTTATCCATAATCGTGTCTGTCTGTTGTAAAGAAAAGTTTCACAGATGAGGGGTGAGGACTTCACGTGTCTGTGACTGTATGAACAAATACTTAAAACAGTAGCTAGCAACTGTGTTGCTTTAGTAAAGTGGATGTTGTAGGACCTTCTCCGTGATCTGTGACTTCACTAGCCCTAGGTAACTGGATAGGTTTCCAGTTTCCACTTGTTGATTGGGTCTTGAGTCCAATTATAGAGTTGCTTGTTACCCACAGGTTATGTGTGACATTTGTTTTAATGAGTAACATTTAAAGTTGGGTGGGTAGAGATAGTAAGGCAGAGAGGTTGTTGGAGAATGTGGGTGAATGTGATCACAATGAATTATATAAAGTTATATAACTTTATCATTAAAATAAAATATTATTTTAAGAAATGTAAGGGCACAGGGCAAGTCCCAACCACTATATATATATATATGATCATGGTGAGCTACCTGCCTAAGTCTTCTTGTTAGATTCCTAACAGTGGGGCAGGTGCTGTCTCTGACTCTTTTATTGGCTTTTGGGAGCCTACTCCTCATAATATGTCACCTTGTCCAGCCTTAATACATGAGATGAGCTCAGTCTTATGGCAACTTGTTATGTCACATTTTGTTGACATATCAATGAGAGACCTGGCCTTTCCTGAACAGAAATGGAGGAGGAGTGAATTGGGGGTGAGAACAGAAAGAGTGTGGGGGAGGTACTGGGAGGTGAGGAGAGAGGTTAAAGTGAGGCTTGAATGCTGAAAAAAAATAGTAAGGGCATTTAAAATTTAAATGGTTTTTGCTATATTATTTTGCTATCAGACTGTAACCATTTTATGTCCATCTGAATTACCAAGATCCACAGACTTCTAATGAACTTGAAGTATGAGCTGATTGTTAAATTAACTTTTATCCTTTTTCATTAAAAGTCTCAGCAACTTTGTATACCTTTTGCCAGTGATAAAAATATATCTTTCCTCTTACAGGATTTTTTTTTCAATTTTAAGAAGTTATAATTCTAATGGATAAACAGTGCCCATCTGTCAATTTTGCTATATTCTCTTAAACTCTATTGTTTGTCTGGAATTTAGTTAGGTAACTGATGACTGAATTAATTAACATTAAGACATTCATTGCTAGAAAAGTAAATATATGATTTGCATTCATTTAAGAGGTGCATTTTAAATAGTGCAATTTCATTAATTTCTCTTTCTCTTTCTTTCTGTGCGTGTGCGTGTGCGTGTGCGTGTGCGTGTGTGTGTGTGTGTGTGTGTGTGTGTGTGTGTGTGCATTTGTGCCTGTGTAACAGCTCCCCATGGAAGTCAGAAGACAACTCTTTGGAGTCTGTAGTCTCTTCTTTATTTCAACCACATAACAACTCAGGATCAAATTCAGGTTATTATACTTGGCTGCAAGTGCCTTAACCCTCTGATTTGTCTCTCAGAGCACATATAGTATGCATTTTAAGACAGTTTTTAGCTATACAAAATAAATTTTAATTTTGAATAAGAATTGATAGGATTTTTTGTTTGTTTTTATCTTGTCAAGCATTTGTGCTAGCATCATCACTCATTAAACTAGCCACTGCTTTATCACTCATCACTCATTCTCCATTGAGTGATCATCAAATATCTGTGTTTTTGACTACTGGATCACTTCCTGCTTGTGATATTGCCAGGTCAGTTTATTAGACCTGATATTTTCAGGATTTTTGCCTATTAGCTGAGATATTTCCCTGGTATCTTCTTTCTTCAGGTATTATGTTGCACCTTGAGATTACTTTTTCTTCATAAAGTTATCCTTAATTATATATTAAAATATATAGTACATATAAAAATAAATGTTACATTTACATTATAACAAAAATAATAAATTATTATACCATATATCCAGCAATTTAAGAGATAAAGTATTATTGATTATTGGTTTTGTAGTCTTCTGTATGCTCTTCCTCAGCATATATTTCTGTGCCATCTTTAACACAATTAACCCCATAAAACACTTCTGTAAAGTTTCCCTTGCTTGTTTTCATCACTCTAGTGGAATTGCTTAATTTTGGGGTATGACTAACGTGTTTTATGGCAAAATGGCTGAACTATTTTTCCAAAATCGAATCAATTTATACACCCAGTTCTGGTTAGTGAGAATTATTTTCATCTTCATTCTTCCTACTACTGTCATTGCTAGAATTTTTCAATTTCTTTCGTCTTCTGGGTGTGAATAGACAATTCTTTGCTGGTCAGATTCTGATGTGGTTAATATCTTTCTTCTCTCATGTTACAAACCAGCTGTATCCCCTTTACAGTAGAAAGGCAAGATCATATCTTTCATCCATTTTATTCTCCTTTTGACTGACTTTTATCTCTAAAGAGTCTCTGAATATTCTCTATAGTAAACTATTGGCACTAATGAGGATTATAAATATTCTATTAATGGATAAATAGTAAATAACACCTTAATATTTTAATTTAATCCATACTTTTACTTACATTTTTGTCTTTTTGTATTTTACTTTTATTAAGTAAATTTACACTTCCTTTACACTTAGCCCAATTATTTTTAAAATTTTATTGATTAAAAAGGTATAGCAATTCCAGGACAGGCTCCAAAGCCACAGAGAAACCCTGTCTCGAAAAAACAAAAAAAAAAGGTATAGCAAAATATTTAAATAATCTGTAGATTATTTTGTTAAGATGTAGTTTGGAAATTCTCTGGTTTTCTCCATGGTAGAGAACTGGCCAAGGGAGCGTTGACTATCAAACATAATATGCACTTTCTCCAATGCTATTTTTATCACTTTTGTTGTTAGCAGGCCTCTGAGTATGTTATATTTCTCCCTTGTATTTCTCTGGTTATTATCAAAAAGCTGTCCCTAATTTTATCTTCTGGTTTCCCTTCTATTACTATAAACAAACACTCGGACCTGGAGATTTATAAGGAATAGAAGTTTCCTTGTTTCATACTTCTGAAAGATGGGCTTATACTGTTGTCTGCTCTATATCTGCTGTAGAGAAACTATTTGGTTTCCCAAACAAGTAATCTTCCTTGAACCTCAGTTTCTCTTAGTGCAAAGACAGTGTGGCCACTGCAGGGACTCAAGTCTGTGTGTTATGTTTTCATCACTGTGATAAAATATATGACAAATATGTGGTAAAAGAACTCAAGGGGTGGGGGCATTCTGCTTGGCTGATGGTTGCTAAGGATATACTCCATCCCAGCTGGGAAGGGGTGGTGACACGGTATCTCAATATGAGAGAGAGCAAAGGAGCCAGCCATTTGTCACATCTTACAGATAAGGAAGAGAGACACTGAGACTGGAATCAGGGCTGAGTGACAGAACCTTCAATTTCTACTCCCGGTGACCACATCTGGTTGCCAGCTTCTGCTTCCAAAGTGATCTGTAGTCTCCCCAGACAGAATCATTAACTAGGGACCAAGTGTCATAGTGCAGGAGCCTGTGAGAAACACTGCAGATTAAATCCACTACATCACCCAAATCTGAAAATTAAAGAAATGATAAAACTAGAGAAGACTTAATTAAGGAATTTTGATTTTTCATTATTATGTAAGATATTTCTGTTTTTAATAATTGCCAAGTTTTATAATCTTTAACAAATTTTAGGCAATTAAATTCAGTAGATTTTTCTGAGGGAAATATTTAACAATTCAGGCCAAACTCAGAGTTCTGAGAGATTCAGGGCTTCTCCTGTCACTATGGGACAGTCATATTAATAGACAAAAAAGAAAAATCACACATAAGAAAGAGCTGCATAGCATAAGTGATTGTAACTGGAAAGTTGCCTTACTTGATGCCTGAGGAATATGTCTTTTATGGCTGTTCTCAAATATGATCCTATCCTGTGATTACCTAAAGCTCAGCTGCTGATAGGGAAAAATTTGGTCATTGATACAACACTATTCTCTTAATTTTAGAGATACAAAGGATTTCAATATGTTATTTATGCAGAGAGTTTTATTACAAATTTAATTCTACAATAGAAAGATATTACTGAATCCACTGAGAAAAATTATTTTAGATCTGTTAACGTGACATAGATGTACAGATTTTATAATTTAACTGCTTCAGGAAAACTCTCACTCTCATAATGGTTGTGACTCTAAAATCACTTATTGAATGTAGTTTACTAGTATTTTATCTAGAAGTTTTTCATGTTTGTGAATAATCTGTTGTGTTTAAATAATGTATCAATATTGCCATATTTTGTCATAATAATATCTAAAATTGATTTTTAATAGCAATGGGCGACTCTCCCTGTAGTTTGATCTCTGGAAGACATTTTTTTAGAATTAGAAATGAAAGATATTTTCCCTCATGTATATCTGTGTACATATATACATTTAGTTCAATAAATTTATATTGATGTTTAAGAATTTCATTTTTTTGTCATAAAGTGGAGCAAAGATGGGGCAAAGCAATCTATTATAGAAAATGATCAGTTATATGAAATTTAGAAATTAATTTTGAGTGAATATTTTTTTTTGGTTTCAGTTTAGTATTTTTATCTCAAGCATTCCTTTCCTTCTTTCTTTTTTTATTGATATTTATTGTGCTCTACATTTTTCTCTACTCCCCTCCCTGCCTCTCCCCTCCTTCTTTCAGCCCTCCCCCAAGGACCCTATGCTCCCAATTTACTCAGAAGACCTTTTATTTTCTACTTCACATGTAGATTAGATCTATTCAATTCCCTTTTAGTGTCCTAATTGTTGCCCAAATTTTCTGGGATTGTGGTTTATAGGCTGGTTTTCTCTGCTTTATGTTTAAAAACCACTTATGAGTGAGTACATGTGATAATTGTCTTTCTGGGTCTGGGTAACCTCACTCAAAATGATGTTTTCTAGCTCCATCCATTTGCCTGAAAAATTCAAGATGTCGTTATTTTTTTCTGCTGTGTAAATGTACTACATTTTCCTTATCCATTCTTTGGTCAAGGGGCATTTAGATTGTTTCTACGTTCTGGCTATGACAAACAATGCTGTTACATAGTTGAGTACATGCCTTTGTGACATGATTGAGCATCCTTGGGATATATACCCCAAAGTGGGATTAAAGGGTCTTGAACACACAATCTAATTAAAAAAATGGAGTACAGACCTAAATACAGAACTCTCAACAGAAAAATCTAAAATGGCTGAAAGACACTTAAGGAAATGTTCAACGTCCTTAGTCATCAGAGAAATGCAAATCAAAACAAGTCTGAGATTCCATCTTACACCTATAAAAATGGCCAATATCAAAAACACTGATGACAACTTATGTTGGAGAAGTTCTCAGTTAAAGGGAACACTTCTACATTGTTGGTGGGAGTGCAAGCTGGTACAACCTCTTTGGATGTCAGTGTGAGTGAATATTCTAATAATCAAGCTATTCCTTTTTCCAGTCTTGCATGGCTTCTATATTCTCTACCACTTGCTGGGGAGTGTTTTAATCTTCATGCTATGACATACATCAGTTATCTTCTTTTTTGATGCCATTTTACCTTACGTAAATAGACACTCTTTTTCTTAATACTTATATTTGTATTTTTTAATAGTCTCTTAGTAAATTGAGTATGTTTTTGTATAGAATGATTTCATTATCTGACAGTAGATTTTTCAGTCATCTGAAATTTTAGTAGCTATACAAACTCTAAGACTGTGAGTACATTCATGTTATATTTTCTCCTTGCTCTCTTTCAAACTGCGAGTACCCTGGTACTTTAGGTTTTCTTATAAAAGTTCTGTACATAATAATGTCATATATAACCATATATACATACATATATATGTCTATGTGAGTTGAAAATTAAAATATACATTAATTATGATTAATTAAATACTTAAATTCATACATATTTTTTATCAATTTATTTGTTCCAATAATGTATGTATGAATATTAATACCAATCTGTATTTCTATTTTCTTTATTTTTTAATTCTCTCTTATGAAATAGATGAATTTTTTCTTTACTAATTTAGGGTGCTGTCTTCCGTTCATTTAATGTTTATCTAAAAATAATACTATGAATAATAATAAGAGAGTGGAACTTAAATTTACTTCTCTGAGAAAACAGCAGTTTCTGAATCACACAAAAATGCTCCTTCGGTTTTTTTATTACACACACACATACACACACACACACACACACACACACTTTTAATGGACAGGATTTTGAAACCAACATAGGTAACATATTTTTGAAGCTCACATGAATATCTATAGAAGTTGATCATTCCTCATTTATTAAGTAACTTCATTCCCATTCAAGTTTTTGGTTCAATGTTGTTGACCAATTTTATCCCATAAAACTATGTTCCAGGCTTTCTCTTTTCTGTTGTATCAAAAGTTCTCTTAATATTCTGGAATAAGAGTCCTGGTAACCAACAGTAACTCTCATAGCAATAGTGAAATTGCCCATAATGCCTGTTACCTATTAAAATCCATACTTTAAATTTAGAAAATTTTCAGTGAGATCCACAGCATTTCTAAATTTTAAATATTATTAATGCTGGAGTAAAGTGCCAGATTGGAAATATGGTTGTTGTTGTTGCTGCTGCTCTGTGTCCATAATCAGGAATAGTTAATAACAGATCAACTGCTGAACTGGTGGGATTTGTAGAATGATTTTCATCTTGGTTCATTAAAACCCAAAATCTATAAAGATTTTCCTTATAGAGCAATAGGCTTCTCCTTGTAGTTAAATATAAGGAAGTGAAATTAACACAGTTAATTAAGCATCTGAGTTCTTGGTATTCCTGTTATTTTTATTTTGTGATCTCAATATGACTCAAAGCTGATCTCTGTCAGGTCATAGCATTGGCTGCCTCCATGCATTTTTTTCCTGGTATGAACACTTTAACTTTTCTAATATATGTTTAGTTATTCTTGCATTGGTCTCTGTGACTTTGAAAATTTTCTGAGCTCTTCTCCACAGACACTATGTTCTGTAAAATGTTAACATTAGCCATCTGTAGATTTCATTTCAAATTCAATCATTTCAAGTATTTTTGACCATAGACATTTCTTCTTTACAAGATGCACCTGGTTTCACTTTCTCAAAGAAAAGGAACTTAAAACCTCATTCTGTAAACTTACCCTATGCCTCTACAAAGTTAGAAAAGACAATAATATTTTGGCATCTCATTTTTTTTTTTTCAAAAAAGACACAGGTCAGCCTTGGACCTGCAAATAAAAGCCACCCATTTCTTTTTTTTTTAATGTATTTATTTATTAAGGATTTCTGCCTCCTCCCCGCCACCGCCTCCCATTTCCCTCCCCCTCCCCCGATCAAGTCCCTCTCCCTCATCAGCTTGAAGAGCAATCAGGGTTCCCTGACCTGTGGGAAGTCCAAGGACTGCCCACCTCCATCCAGGTTTAGTAAGTTGAGCATCCAAACTGCCTGGACTCCCCCCAAGCCAGTATGTGCAGTAGGATCAAAAACCCATTGCCATTGTTCTTGAGTTCTCAGTAGTCCTCATTGTCTGCTATGTAAGTCCGGTTTTATCCCATGCTTTTTCAGACCCAAACTAGCTGGTCCTGGTGAATTCCCGAAAGATCATCCCCATTGTCTCAGTGTGTGGGTGTACCCCTCGCGGTCCTGAGTTCCTTGCTCGTGCTCCCCCTCCTTCTGCTCCTGATTTGGACCTTGAGATTTCTGTCCGGTGCTCCAATGTGGGTCTCTGTCTCCTTTCATCGCCTGATGAAGGTTAATATTCAGGAGGATGCCTATATGTTTGTCTTTGGATTCACCTTCTAATTTAGCTTCTCTAGGATCGTGAATTATAAGCTCACTGTCCTTTATTTATGGCTAGAAACCAAATATGAGTGAGTACATCCCATGTTCCTCTTTTTGGGTCTGGCTTACCTCACTCAGGATAGTGTTTTCTATTTCCATCCATTTGTACGCAAACTTCAAGAATTCCTTGTTTTTTATTGCTGAGTAATACTCTAATATGTATATATTCCATACTTTCTTCATCCATTCTTCCATTGAAGGGCATCTAGGTTGTTTCCAGGTTCTGGCTATTACAAACAATGCTGCTATGAACATAGTTGAGCATATACTTTTGTTGTATGATAGGGCCTCTCTTGGGTATATTCCCAAGAGTGGTATTGCTGGGTCCAGGGGTAGTTGATCTCAAATTTCCTGAGGAACCGCCACACTGCTTTCCAAAGTGGTTGCACGAGTTTGCATTCCCACCAGCAATGGATGAGTGTACCCCTTTCTCCACACCCTCTCCAGCAAAGGCTATCATTGGTGTTTTTCATTTTAGCCATTCTGACAGGTGTGAGATGGTATCTTAAAGTTGTCTTGATTTGCATTTCCCTGAGCTGAACAGAGAATTCTCAACAGAAGAACTTCAAATGGCCAAAGACACTTAAGGTCATGCTCAACTTCCTTAGCGAAAAGCCACCCATTTCTTGGGGAGGTGAGGATTTTCGTGTTTTCTATACTTGTCATGCAGAACTAAAAAGGAAGATAATAAGCTCTAGCTTTAAATATGTTTACTGTGGACCTTCCTGCCCTAGCTGGCAAAATAGTCTCTAAAAACCTGGGGAGAACAATGCAAAATGTATCTGTTTTATTGTAGAGAAACGAAGATAACTAATTATGTTCTCACCAAGTCATTATGAGAAAAGCATCTCTTTATCTTCCCTCAGACTGGAAACATTAAGTCTCTCAGCAGACCCCACAGCCAGACAGGGTTAGCACACAGCATAGAAAGGTTAAAGAGCTATGCTCCTGCATAGCTCTACCCATAGCCATTTCAAGTTCTAACCTAAGCCACTCTTCTGCCACTGTTCAGATCATAGATTGGGCTCATTCACTCTATCTGATTTTGCATGACATTGTGTAAGGAAGGAGCTAGGAATAGCAACATACCACCCTTAGCTTTTCTTCAAATTCAAGATAACATGATGCCTCCCCTCTTTCACAGCATTCAATAGGAATAAAATTTAAAAAAAAAGATAAAACTCTTAAAGTTTTTGATATATAAAAGCAAATTTTATGTCTCAGGAAATGTGTCTAAGAATCAAAGTTACACCATGGTTCAAGTATTTATGTCATATTACCTAGAGTATAAGCACATATATTAGAGTCTTGGCTTTTCCACTTGTCCCCACCATCATCATCAGCAAAATGGGGATAAAAAACAAGTGTGTGGGATAGGAGCATTATGTTGCTTAAAAGATTGGGATACCTCTGAGTTGTTGTAAAAGGCTTGACAAGTAGACAATAATCAGTAATATTAGACATTATTATATGTGAGTTCTGTTACACAACAGCCCAAGGGAGGCTTATAATAATGATATGTATACATTCTGATAAAACAATACTGCTGTATCATTGTGAGCTCTTGACTCACTAGGTAACTTTTCATATTCTCTATCAAAGTAAAGTAGCTTTTAAAACTTTCCTTTACCTTACATCCATCACCATTCTACTACAGTAAATAATTGTATCCAGCAACATATACTAATGTGTCACATAGTTACTGTGGTTAGAGGAATCATATGGTTGATAGCCTGAAAACATGATGGATCAAAGGAAGAGAAGAACACCTTCTATAATTAAGGTACAGTGGTCTTTCAGAAAAAAAAAGGTTCTTTAATGTCTTAGGGTTTCTTTTATAATAAAGAGGTATCATGACCAGAGCAATTCTTCTTTTATATTTATCTATTTTGTAAAAGAAAACAAACTATCTTTTTTCATTATATATACTCCCCATTAAATCCTCAGAGAGGGTAAGGCACATTGTTTTATGGAAAGTCCAAGGCCTAACCTACCATATCTAGGCTGAGCAAGGTGTACATCCAAAGAGAATAGGTTCCCAAAAAACTAGTACAAGCAGGAGGGATAAATTCTGGCACCACTGCCAGTGGTCCCTCATTCTGTCCCAGATATGCAACTTCCAGCCACATTTAGAGGGACTAGTTTGGTCCTATGCTTGTTCTTTCCAAGTCCATCTGGAGTTGTGCTCAGCTATGTTCATGACAGCATTAGTTTTCATAACTAGAACCTGGAAACAACCTAAATACGCTTTGATCGAAGAATGGATAAGGAAAATGTCTTACATTTACACAATGGATTTCTACACAGTAGAAAAAAATAGTTTCATCTTAAAATATATGAGCAATGGATGACTCTAGAAAACATATTGAGTGAGGTAACCCAGATTCAGAAGGACAAATATTATATGTACTCACTCATATGTGGCTTTTGGACATAAAGCAAAGAAAAATCAACCTACAATTCACAATCCCAGAGAATCTAAACAACAGTGATGACCCTAGGAAGGACATACATGGATCTAAACTACAAGGGAAGCAGAAAAAGACAAGATCTCCCGAGTAAATAGGGAGCGTGGGTATAATGGGAGAGAGTAGAAGGGGAGGGGAGACATAGAGAGGGGAGTGAATAAAATGATATAACTTAATAAAAACAGTTTAAAAAGACCATACCTACACCAACAAGGCCACACTTCCTAGTAGTGTTTCTCTCTTAGAAGTCATTTTGTTTCAAACCACCACATTACATTATTTGGCCCCCAATGGCTTGTAGCTCTATCAAAATGCAAAAATGCATTCACTGACTTTAAAAGCCTCCATAGTATATAACAGTCTCAAACCTATCTAAAAGTCTAAAGTTCAAAGTCCCTTTAGGAATTGATTTAATTTTTAAACTGTATTCGCCTGTAAAATCAAAATCAAAAACAGATCATAAACTTCAACATATAATGGTACAAGATGTAAATTACCATTCCCCAAAACATAGAGAAGTGAGCATGGTGAGCAAATGCTGGACCAGTGCAAAACTGAAAACTATCAGGGCAAACTCCAAACTCTGCATCATCTCATGTCTGATGTCAAAGTGCTCTTCAGATCTTCAAATCTTTTCAGTTTTGTTGACTGCAACACACTTCTTTCTTTTAGGCTGCTTACACTCCCAGTCAGCAGCTTTCCTCCACAGGCATTCCACAGCTTCAGCCTTTCAAATATCTTGAAGCCTACAAGGCAATCCAGGCTTCACTTTCAGAGCTTCATGCAATAACATCTCTAGAGCTACATTCAGGGACACCCCTGACACATGCTTGGCCATAGTGGCTTTTCTTAGTAAAAGAGTAAGGTTCCATAATTCCTTCCTTCTCTCATTGGAGCCAGACACACATTGTTGAATTCACCATGCTCTGCTGCTTGACGAGGTAGAGCATGGCCCTCTCATTTAATTACATCATCACTAGCTTTCTATTTTCAGTGATTCCCTTCACTGCCTCAGCTTAGCTCTTCTTGAAAATGCTTTGTAGACTAGAATGGCCTCAAACTCAGAAATCTGCCCACTTCAGCCTTCTGTGTGCTGGGATTAAAGGCATGCTCCAATACTACCTGCTTAAGCTTTAATTTGTTTTGACAAATTGGATACTAGATGGGTAACATCTTGCCCTGAGTTCATCACTTCCTTTATTTCATTTCTGAATCTTTTTATCTCCTAGAATATAAGACTTAGCTCGATTCCACTTTTTGATGATCCTTTTCTTCTCAAATATTTTTCCTTGTTCAGCTTGCTCCTTTACGTTGTAGATCTTCATTAAAGTTTACACAAGTAACAACACAATACAATCTATACTAGGCTGTTTTTGAGATTTCCTCTGCCAAGGAAATTAATCCCAAACTTTGTACTTTAATTTCAGGCAAACTCTTCAGACAGGGCCAAAAGTATCACAAGAACAATTTAAGGCAACATATTAAAATTCTTCTGTGCAACTCCTTGAAGCAACTCCTACACTTCAAATCACTCAGCACCACTGTCTTCTGTTCTCCTACTGGTGTGGTCCATTAAATAGCTCTTAAACCATTCTGCTACTTTACTAACCCCAACTTCCAAAACCCAAATTTCTCCAAACAAAACTTGGTCATGACTTTCACAGTAGAACCCCACTACTGGTATCAACTTCTGTGTTATGGTTTTCAGTGCTATGAAGAGACACTATTACTGCACAAATTCTTTTTTAAGATTTATTGATTTATTATGTATACAGTGCTCTCCCTACATGCTAGAAAAAGGCATCAGATCTCATCACTGATGATCGTGAGCCATCATGAGGTTGTTGGGAATTGAACTAAGAATCTCTGGAAGGCCACCTCTCAACCTCTGTGCCCCAACTCTCCAGTCCCTACAGCAACTCTTATATATGGAAACATTTAATTGTGTGGCTTATAGTTAAGAGGTTCAGTCCATTATCATTATGGTAGAACATGGCAGTTTACAGTGAGACATGGTGCTGTAGACGTAGCTGAGAGTTCTACATCTCATGCTGGCAACAGGAAGTGCTCGGAGACATTGGGTGGTATCTTTAGCATATATGAGACCTCAGAGCCCATCTCCACAGTGACACACTTCTCCAAGAACAACACAACTATTCCACAAGTCCACACCTTCTTATAGTACCACTCTCTTTGAGAAGCTATTTTCTTTCAAACAACCACAATTAATATGGGGGATAAGGCAGTTATCAGGGAACCAATTTTGTTCTTGGCAGGAGCAAACCCTCAGAGATTTCTAGTGAAATTTACGCTTTCTTTTATTGGAGGTATGCACTGCAGCAGGAAAGTCTCCAAATAAGTTGAGATCATTAGGGAAGCTCAATTGTCCATTGTTGAAAAAAAAAGATTAACAATTAAAATGAGAAGTCTCAGGGTAGGATGCTTGACGAGAGGTACTGAGGAGAAATGAACAGGGATAGCTTTTAATACTTAATAACAGATAGTAATAATGGCTCAAAGTTAGGGACTAATTAAAAGTTTGTAAAAAAGAGAGATTGAATGAGATAGAAAGAGGAATTCATCCATAATATTTTGCCTGCCTGGAATCAAGAAGCATTAAGGCTTAAGAAAGGGGTTAGAGTAGAAGTGTGGTATTTGAGTTGAAGTGTTGGTCTTAGGTGACTCACTTTACTTGGTAAGTATATTTGTCCCCTCTGAGCCTTAATATTTGCTTGGCTTTTCATTAAGAAGGTATGTGCTTTCATGTTTCGTGAGGTTTAGTAGGTTATACTATACATCATCAGCAATTATTATTTTTTTCTCAAGGAAATAATATTTAATCACTTTATATAATACTACTACTCCTTTATAACTTCACAACTTCAGGTTTCCACTTTAAAAATGTGACTTCCCAACTGGCACTTAAAATAGGTAAATAAAACAGCAAAACTCAAACTTTAATGGATACTCCTGGCTTTAACCTCAACTGTTTTAATTGCCAATTTGCAGTATTGTTTGATTATTTGTTCCACAAAGCATTCCTTGCTTCAGTTTTCTCCTGCATCCTTTCATCACAACTTCTTGTGTATAACTTCACTATGGTCAAGTTAAAACTTTTTACTTTTCATTATACAAAATTGAAAAAATGTAGAACATTATATTTAATGATGCTGTAGAACATTAGTTTTAATGATGCAAAGAGGTGTTACATTCTTTTATTTTGCTTTTTTTTTTACTTCTCTGAATGTATGATTCCTTGTGTGTCTAAAACCCTGATGATCTAATGAAGAGCTGAATGGTCTATCGCAAGGCAGAGGGAAGAATAGACGGAGCTTGCACGCTGAAAGAACAAAGGAGGAGAAATTTGAGGAAAGGAGAGATCAAGGAGTGGGAAAAGAAGGGTCCAGCCACCCAGCCACAGAATGAGAGTAAAAGTAAGATTAGAGAAATAAGACAAGGGAAAAGTCTACTGGCAAATGATAGATGGAATAATGTAAGAAAAGCTGGCTAGAATAAGCCAAGCTAAGACTCGGCATTTATAAGAAAGAAAAAGACTCTATGTGTGTGATTTATTTTGGAGCTGAATGACAGCCCCCCTCCCCAAGGGGCAAAGAGTAAAAGGAGTAAAAAAAAAGAAAGAAAGAAAAAAGAAAAAATCTAGTGCAAACCAGTAATGACAAGTGCCTACTGTGCATGTACTTCCTTAGATGTTTTACTCAGCTACTTGCAGAACACCAAAGGAAATACTTTATGAAGGGATTTTAAAATTCTGCAGAATACATATTCTATCCACAACCAAAATAGCAATTGAGAGACAGGGGGCTGCACTGATTTCAGGGCTGTCTAATTTGTGCCAGGCTGTTCTATCTTCTATCATGCTTCCAGATTCCTAGGATCTCAAATGTATTATCAACCACAGATGAGAAAATAAATGCTAAGCTAGTTCACTTACAGTACCTGATTTTCCCATTGTATTCCAATTCTTTGTCAAGCCACACTCTTACTTATCTTCTCTCTTAATAAAATCTCTTTGTTCTAATGTTAGGCTGTGGGAGTCTTTCACATGAAGAATTTAGGAATTATCTCAATAATCTAGTTTTTAAAGCCAAGACTTTTTTTAATAACTGAAGTCTACTTCCTCAGAGACACTGATTCTCTAGTTCAGATAAAAATTCTAAATCTAGTCCCTCATGCTTATTAGCTTAAAAGCTAATACGTAGATATTTGGATAAGCACAGAATATCCTGGAAGAGGTACTCAATCAAATCTATGTTCAAGGGCTTTGTCCTGCCCTTCATTGCCATCAAAAATTTAAACTGTCTCATCAAATTGCTTTCTATTTCTTGACTAAAACATGTGTCACATAGTAGCCTGTGCAATGAAGATCAGACCAAGAACCAACTCCATTATCTGTAGTGAGAAAAATATAGAAACAAAATGGAATAGGTATGGCTACGAGCAAGCTGGAGATAGGTTGCCAGAACTAGAATCCATTTGGATATTTGGCTGCATGTTCATTTTTTAACTTGTCTCTGCTTTAGTGACCTTGGTTGTAAGATCCCTCTCTTATGCACAAACAGGAATAGTGTGGCACAAAATAAGAATATCACTGTAGTTTTATTATTTAGTAACTGTGAATATTAAATACAGTGATATCTACAAAGTGTTTAAGACTCCAAATGATCTGATTTTTACTAGTGACATGTACTAAACAATGGTTTTCTTAGGCCAGGGAAATCTGCTGTTGCTCTAAGGCATGGAACCTAGTACTACTAACAATATTTGCAAAAGGAAGACAAAAAAGACAAAACAAAGACAAAATTCCCATATATGCACCATAGAGTCTGAAAAATCAGCCCGAAGTGTGGGTGATGCTAAACAGTATTCAAGGGGCTTGAAAGAAAGAAAACGCTTCACTGTTCATCCTTTAGACTCTTACATTTTGAAACAATCGAAGCACATTCAAAGGCAGAATTTTATACAGGTTTTTTTCAATCATTTATTCTTAAATCATCCAAATATTTTTAGATGAAACTCTTTAATTTCCAATCACAACATGATTTCTTACACAGCTCTTTCCTGCCAGCAGAGAAGCTGAATATTGTAAACAAGCATGTCAACTGAAATCATGAGCTGGATATGTGATTTCTATCTTTACAGAACCCTAGAGCCTTAATGGGCAGTTCAATCATTTTCTCTCTGTTTTCCTCTCCCTTTATTCAGTGTATGAGTTTGTTTATTTTTTTTTTCCTTTTTGTTTCAACGACACTTCAAGGTAGGTAGATTTTGCTTTCCAAGTGTGCTGCAAAGAGAAAATAGGTTTCACATTTATTTCTACACATATTTGAACAAAAGAAAAAATGTAATACCATAGAACTTCTGGTGTTTATAGGCAGATAATGGCATACCAGAAAGATTTCAATAATAGATCTAATCTTGCTGTTTTCACTAAGAGGTTCTCTAGAAATAGAGTACAAAAGGGAAGTACTTTGATTGATGGGCAGACACATTCACCTGCACATAAAAACTTTCCCTCTGTTTTGAGTTGGTGGCTCATTTGATTGGCAAATGCCTCTATTATACCAGGAATAAATTGGTGAGAAAATAGGGAAGTACAAGTATTCTACAGAAATGCGGAGGAGGCAGGGATTAATTTAGGCATTGTTTTCTTTTGCTGTCTTTCTTTCTTTCTTCACTAAATATCTTAAGAAAAAAGAAGATATGAGATATTTTATAATGAAAGAGTGGCATTTTTCTGAGGTGCTCTATGAGTTAGTAGAACATACAGCTTAAAGTTCAAGAAAAAAGATCAGAGAATATTTGGCAGAGAATCTTTTGATTTGTTGTATAAGAACTAAACTTACAAAGAGAATGTATGGAACAAATAATGTTATAAGGGATTTTACAGTTTCCATGGCAAAATTGAATATGTTCTTCCCCAGGTGGCTTCTGAAAATATGTCTTCAAAATGTACCTGATCACCTGTGGTGCTGGTAAATTCCATGTCTGGAAAGCTATGTATATTACATTAGTACATAGATATAACATTGAACTGGGTTCAACAAAGCAAACTGCATGGTCTTGTTATACAACAGTAAAGATTTTTAAAGACTGAAAATGCATTCATGGACACACCAGCTCATTTATTCCAGGGGATAGATTCTCACTAGACAATGAGAGCTGCTCCACAGATTAAATAGATTCAACGGCCCTCTCATAGAAGCTTTTGCCTCATGACAGGCATACACAATGGCACCAAAACAAATAAATGGAAAAGGACATTCTAACACAAATGGATTAAATCCTGATTTACAGTGTGTAGGAGAAAGACGGTCACCCAAATCATGCTGTTTTTTCAGTTAGTACCGTCCTTCTCCAGGTCTTTCATTTAGTATTTACTTGTTTCAAACTATGTTGTATTGTTTCTTCTGCTCTTAAAATTTCTAATTTTAATGTTGCTGCACGGACTGGAAATCATGTGACACCCATCTCATGTTAGCATGTTAAGTTTCTAGTAACTAAATGCCAGATTGCAGTAAACTTTCATATTGGATGATCATCTTACCTTTGACCTACCATTATATAAGATGTTCATCTTGGCATGAGCATAACATTCATATGATCATACACCCATTACAATGGATAAGTATGCCCACATTTATGTGCTTATCTGGTTTTGCTAAATTAATTTGCCTAAATTAATCCCTGCCTCCTCCTTATTTCTGTAGAATAATTGTACTTCCCTAAAAAGTTACTATTTTCACAGCATTTATTTATTAATTCATTTAGTTAGTTATTAGTTTTGTTTTACACACAGGTCTCAGTATTTAATCCAGGTTGACTTTGAATTTGAATTTCTCCTGTTTAAGATTCTTAAGTGCTGGGATTGTCGGTATGTACTACTATGAGCAGCTCTGAATTTGGTTTTCCTCTTACCTTGTTTCTGCCCATTTTGTGCACAGTTGATTTCCCCAGGCTGGTCAGGTCACTTGAGTTCCGATTCTGCCCTCTAACATATCCCTCTCATCGTGTCACCTACTTATTTGATGATCTTGATCTTTTACATTTTATCCAAGACATTGATAAATGTGCAACCAAGCAGGAAAAAGGATAGAGCCTGTTGGCTGTCACTGGTCTCTGTCCTCATTATTGCAGCTGATCTACTAATTAATGCTCCTGGGACCTCTTTGAACCAGATTCAAATCTAGTCCTTTACATATCCAACAAAAGCCACCCCCTTTCTCCCAATAAAGATACTAGGGAGAATATTGTAAAATAGCTCATGATCAGCTGGATATGCTGCAGTCTTCCTTTTCTAGATCTACTACCACTAGAATATAATGCCCTAAAGTGAAATGAGGTCAGTCTGAACCAATGTGCTCTTTAAGAGCTTTAGCCATGACCAAAGTGTAAGTGGTACTCCTTCTATATAATTAGAACTTCAGAACGTGGATGCTGTGAAGGATTGCGCAGATTATCTGCTGAAGCCTCATCACTCTACAAGTGACTCTCAAGCTTGAAATAACTTTGCCCATGGTCACACAGCTAGTCAGAGCTTGAAATCTAGTTATAACATATATTCCTCTTTTCACACTTAGGAGGAGTAGAATTGACTTCAGAAAAGTATTTCTCAACATGTATGCTATGGCCTATGATTTCTAAGCTGGAAGTAAAAAATCCCAATGTTCCAATTGCATTCTAGACCTTGAGCACTGCCAGTGATTCACAACTTATTCAAGCACTAAATAAATATTTATTACTTGTCCCATATGAACCAGTCATACCGCAAACACGGGGCTATGATAAATAAGACAGCAATCTTTTGCAAACTCTTTTAGATATTTCCAGGTAAAAAAGAGACATTAAATAGTTGATTACCTAAAGAGCTATATCACTATGAATTGAGACTTACTTCTTCTGACGGGCGTTTATAGTATTTTGTAAGAATTAAGGGTAGTAAAAAGAAGTTTTTGAGAAAAATAACTGAACACAAACAAAGTTTACATAAGAGAGACGTCTAGCTATATCCTACCAAATAAAAGCAAGAGTGAAAATAAATAGTGTTAAGGAAGGGCGAGTTGGCAATATTAGAAAATATGTAAATATAAAAATTCCAGAATGCACTTTGAGCAGGAGAAGGGACCAAATTGACTAGCATTTGTAAAATGCTACACTATACCGTGTAGAAACAGCACAATCAGAGAAATCAGAGGTGAATGTAAAAGGCTGTTTCTAGTTAGGAAATTTTAGCAGAGATCTAGAGAGGGAGTTAAAACTTTAATTATAACCTACAGTCAATACACCGAAAAAGAACTCACTAAGTGCATTATGATTGCTTCCCAACAATTTCAAAATTTATTTCACCATAGAGCTATTATTTTTAAGTGAACCACATTTAAGACTATGGAATTCTAAAATTATAGACATATACTTATGAGTACATTATGCTGTGGGATATCTCAAGCTAAAGTCACATTCTGGCCTCTTCTCAGTGATAACAACACTGACATTTACTTGCTTCTCTTAATCAGAGTTGTATTTGTTATTTGTTTGTTTCCTTTCCTGGCAGGTGACTCATTTATTTATGAGGGTCACCCTGGAGCAGGCTCATTTACCTCCATTCAAATTGCTATTTATCAGCCTTCAAATATAGAAGCCCACATAGTAACGGGCAATAATGGAGCATGTTTATGTGAATATCATTTTATTCCTCACCTCCTTCTACTCACCCTCAACTCAATGTCGTCTGTTTTCAGAAGAGAATGCTAATTGCTCATTAATATTTAGGAAAACTAACTCCTACAGAAAAATTACCTTCCAGACTAATTAGCTAGTAATCATTTACAGATTTGGATATATTTCCATAGGCTGATGTAATTATATTTTTAAATAAGGAACAGGGAATAAGAGGATTAGAAGGAGGCACCAAGGTGTCAGTAATAAAATAATGGCCAACATTCAAAATTGCTAATGTGTCAATATTCCTCAACTTGACCAAAATAAAGAGCTCTACATTGATGTTCCATGAAGATATTAATTCTGTGTCCCTGGGTGCCTTCTACGGCACAACTCGCAGGTGTGTAGAAGACATTTCTTCTTACAGCTTAGCTGGTCAGAGTCTTCGCCCTAACCACACAGTTGTTTACTCCTTTTATAAAGCTTGTGGGTGATTTTCAAGAACCCTTCACTTACACAGAAACTCAACCTTTCCTTACTTTCATAATCTCATGAGCCTCTCTTTCTCTCTCCCCTAAAAGCAATGTTTCAATTAAGAAGAAACTGCTGTGTAGCACCTCCAGATAATTTTGATGCACACTTGGTGTTAAATCACAGGTTTAGATATATCAGATATATTCTTGTTCTGAGAATAGATTTTTCTTTGCATTACCTTTTTATGAAAAGGAATGCTTTGACACAATTATGATTTCATTAAGGAGAATTAGTTTGCAGAGATACTACAATAGTTTCTTCAAAATCAACATTTTTGTTGGTTTATTCTCTGGAGAGTAGAAGCAAGAGTTGGAATCAGGAAAACAAGACTGGATGCTATTTTGTTTTTGGTTTCTACTATTCTGTGGCCCCTACAAGACCCTGTATGTAGAGGAAGGAAAGGGTCTCTGAGGACAAGATTTCCCTTGCTGGAAACCATTGGATATATTCCTTCAGTAGCAATATATTTCTTGACCACGCAGATAAATAATAATTCCTGACATTTACATTCAGCATGAAATATATGAGACTAATAGGGAGAGAGGTGACAGTGCAACACAGAGCTTTTGTTAGTGTTAGACTAACTCTAGGGGAAATGGTTCATTTTATTGCCTTAATGTCAGAATTCCTTCTTCCCACTACTGAGCACAATATTGGGGCTGCTTCTCAGCTTCAATCAGCAAATGAGAAAGCAAGTACCTAGTCTACAAAGGCTGTGAGTGCAATTGTAATATCATAAAAAATTTAAAAAATTGTTTTTTTCCAAGATCTCCCGATTTATTTAGAAAAACTCTATAAATTGCACATTCAGACATAACATTTGTTGAATGCTTGAAATGTTTTTAGAAACTACATTGAGTGACTTTTATAAATATTATTTTGTTTTCAAAGCGTGCATGTAAATAAGAAAAGGGTAGCATGATAAAGCAGAGCAAATCCTATGTTAAACTGTGTCTGATAGAGATACTCAGAAAAGAATCAAGAACTGAGGTTCTCCAATTAATCTGCAGCATGATGATGAGTGTATAGCTAGGCAATTGGGCTCATGTTTAGTGTGTACAAGGTTCTAGGTTTAAGCTTCAGATGTGCAAAATCATTGTCATCATCTTCATCTTCTTCATCATCATCATGCATTTGATCTGTCAACTTTCTTTCTTGTTTGATTTATTTGCTAAGATGTAAAATGAGGACTTTGAACCAGATACCTTACAGTGATCTGTGGGGAGTGGTTTTTGTTATGTTAAAAGATACACAGCATTAAAATGCAAACAAAGCAGTGGGTAGAGGAAGACCCACTTTGTTTTCAGCATTTTAGAAGTGAAATGTCAATCCAAACCAAGGAGATACTTTTCTGAAGGACTCTAGAAACTTGAAAGACTTTTCTGTATTTAGTGAATCTATAAGAGGAAAATCTCATTTATATCATTTTGTTAAATTATTTTATTCTAAAAGCTGTGCAGACATGTCACTGAGTGACATCCCTTAGAGTCAAATCCCAGAAACAGCAAGGCAGATGCTGGAAATTACATCAGAGAACTGTGCTGTCCCCATGGATCTTAGATAGCAGCTTTTAGGCAGCTTTATTAGAGAGCTGCAAAGGGACCCTCAAATTCAGTTTGTTGAGCAGCAAGGGCTAACACTACACAGAGAATGTCTGCAAAGTGGTTTTCTTACATTTGTGCAGAAGTTTCACAGTACATTTGAAAATGCATTGACTAATTTAACCCCTCTCAGCAACTCATGCTTAACGTTAGAGATTAGATTTTCTTTCTTTTTTTATTTTTTTATTATGAAAAATTTCAGCCTCCTCCCCACCTCCCATTTCCCTCCCCCGCCCTCCACTCCCTTCCCCCTCCCTCTCCAGTCCAAAGAGCAGTCAGGGTTCCCTGCCCTGTGGGAAGTCCAAGGTCCTCCCCCCTCCATCAAGGTCTAGGAAGGCAAACATCCTAACAGACTAGGTACCCACAAATCCAGTACATGCAGTAGGATCAAAACCCAATGCCATTGTCCTTGGCTTCTCAGTCAGCCCTCATTGTCCCCCACGTTCAGAGAGTCCGGTTTGAACACATGCTTTTTTTAGTCCCAGTCCATCTGGCCTTGGTGAGCTCCCATTAGATCAGGCCTACCATCTCAGTGGGTGGTTGCACCCCTCGCAGTCCTGACTTCCTTGCTCATGTTCTCCCTCCATTAAGGGCAACATTGAATAAATGGGCCCCCCTGAAACTGAGAAGCTTCTGTAAAGCAAAGGACACTGTCATTAAGACAAAATGACAACCTACTGGCTGGGAGAAGATCTTCACCAACCCAGCAAAAGACAAAGGTCTGATCTCCAAAATATATTAAGAACTAAAGAAACTAGACTTTAAAATGCTAATTAACCCAATTAAAAAATGGGGCACTGATCTGAACAGAGAATTCTCAACAGAAGAAGTTCAAATGGCCAAAAGACACTTAAGATCATGCTCAACCTCCTTAGCAATCAGGGAAATGCAAATCAAAACAACTTTGAAATATCATCTTACACCTGTCAGAATGGCTAAAATCAAAAACACCAATGATAGCCTTTGCTGGAGAGGATGTGGAGTAAGGGGTACACTCATCCATTGCTGGTGGGAATGCAAACTTGTACAACCACTTTGGAAAGCAGTGTGGTAGTTTCTCAGGAAATTTGAGATCAACCTACCCCAGGACCCAGCAATACCACTGTTGGGAATATACCCAAGAGATGTCCTATCATAGTATAAAAGCATTTGGTCAACTATGTTTATAGAAGCATTATTTGTAATAGCCAGAACCTGGAAACAACCTAGATGCCCTTTAATTGAAGAATGGATAAAGAATGTGTGGAATATATACATATTAGAGTACTACTCAGCAATAAAAACAATGACATCTTGAATTTTGCGGGTAAATGGATGGAAATAGAAAACACTATCCTGAGTGAGGTAACCCAGACCCAAAAAGATGAACATGGGATGTACTCACTCATAATTGGTTTCTAGCCATAAATAAAGAACATTGAGCCTATAATTTGTGATCCTAGAGAAGCTAAATAAGAAGGTGAGCCCAAAGAAAAACATATAGTTATCCTCCTGGATATTGGAAGTAGACAAGATTGCCGGGCAAAAATTGAGAAGTTGGGGGTGGGGTTGGGATGGGTGTAAGGGGAGATGGGGAGAGAAAAGTGAGAAGAGGAGGATGAGGAGAGCTTAGGGGAATGGGATGGTTGGGATAAAGGAAGGGTGGATATGGGAGCAGGGTAGTATATATCTTAATTAAGGGAGCCATTTTAGGGTTGGCAAGAGACTTGAACCTAGAGGGGCTCCCAGGTGTCCAAGGAGATGTTCCCAGCTAGTACCTTGGGCAACTGAGGAGAGGGAACCTGAAATGGCCTGATCCTATAGCTATACTGATGAATATATTGCATATCACCATAGAACCTCCATCTGGTGATGGATGGAGATAGAGACAGAGACCCACATTGGAACACTGGACTGAGCTCCCAAGGTCCAAACGAGGAGTAGATTTTCTTTCTTTTTAAACAAAGAATCTGGGGCTTGTCTTGACTGTTTCGTACTTTCTCAATGTCCCCTCTCTGTCTCCACTGCTTAGTCCTGTCACTTAATGCTGAGTTAGTTCATTTGCTTATGAAGATTTCTTTTGAGTTTCAATGTTTTTCTCCAGCACCCTTCTGCTATGTTGTCTGGATCCCACCTGTGATTATGGAGGAACCTATAAATGTATCATGGATTAGAAATGAAAGACACCTCATGGTCAGTGTGTTGGCTCATATAATAAACCATTCTTCAGCACATCCCACCTGAGTTTGGCTATGATGGTGACCCTGGTCAACCACCAGCCATCCACATGGTTTCTGAAAATAAGCACCACCCAGACAGACTGAGTTCACTGCTCCCATTTTTATAAAGCTGCTTGAGAACTCCGCTCTTCCCTAGGGGAGGATGGTCCTAAGGAACATACCTAATGGCCAAAACAGGAAGAAAAACCCAGAAAACACATGTCTGGAGTCAGTGCTAGCCTCAGTACCCCCCTTTAGGGTCATAACTGGGAAGCTACACCTCTTCTTTCAACTTTTTTGTTTCATTGTTTTAGACAAGAGAGAGGAACTTTCTAATCCTCTTCCCAGCCTTCATGTACATCTATGTTTTAATGTGAATTGACCAAGTCAAACTTAGCAATCAATGAGGTGACAAATGTCACCTTGAATAGCCCTCATGGCCATTATTCGAATCAGGGCATTTGAAACCTTCCCACCTCTCTTCTACTGCCAGAAAAGATGAAAGGGTCATTTGTAACCTGAGCTGTGACCTGTGCCTTGATCTTTGCAGTGCCTTTCCACTTACCATTTCCAGCTCGGTCTTTTCCCCCCCGCAGGGCGAGACCAGACTCTTCTCTGAATGATATTTGAAAATAAAATACAATTGATTTCAAAGCTCTTTGAACCTCTCCTATCAACGATTGATTTTCCCCTTTTCTGTTCTACAATTTAGAAATGATTCAAGCAATGACAGTTAGAAACAGCAATGTGTAAATGCATGTTCTCCATTTTCTCTCTTTGTTAAAAATGTTTCCTGAGAAAAGACCATGTACTATGTGCGTGCATGCAAATATATGTTCACACAAAGGGTCCACGTTGGTGCAATTCATATGCACTTCTATCTGCATCACTGCATAACCTACCTGTTACTATGAAATTATGAATCTGCCTGTATAGCATGTACGACTTGGTATATAATATTTGTGAGCACCTTGATATGCTGTAGATGCATTGCTATACATGTGCATGTTCAGTGGGCTGTATGCAAATTGCATGTTTAAAGATGTTTGCCTATAATTAGACATATTAACATAGATGTCTTGCAAATGTTTATGCCTGCTGATAGAAGAAAAGGAGCTTTTTGCCTGGTTCCTTGTGCAGATATATGTCTATGTAAACAGTCATGTTCACAGCCATAATTAAGTGCTTGTGTGATTATATTTGTATCATAGTCTTCTTATTCCATTTTCTATCCAAAAAAGCATAAACAAAATTCAATATTTATTTGGATAGTTTGGATAGCTCCTCGTGGTGTGGGCAGTGACTATGAACAATGGCATAGTCTTCTCTCCCAGCCAGGTATTAACTGTCATTTCCTCAGGCAAGATAAAGTCACCCAAATAGATTGCATTCTAATTAGCTGACAAAGGAAGGAGGTGTTGCAGATGTCACTGATGGACCTAGTAATCCTCCTTTCTCCTACAGCAAAGGGACACAATAGTCCCCTGAGTTGCCACCCAAGGAGCCTTTATTGAGTGACACATAGCTGGCTTAACATAGTAGTGATTGAAATGTTGGTCTGGCAGAAGCTGTCGGTGTTGGACAGGCCCTGCACACCTATTTCCCAATCCTTGCCTACCTAGATTTGTGTGAGCAGGAGATCTGTGCTTCCTGTCATTCAACCTGTCTACTCTTCACTGTTGGAGTGGTCAGTTATGACAGTGATGGTTGGTAGAGAAGAATTTAGACTAGTGTTCAAATAGGCCTTGAATTTCTTTCAGTAGAGAGGGTCATTCTGTAGGGAAACTTGTGACAGTACAGACAGAAGCAATAGTGCCATTTCTATCATCGCTGGGAAGACCATGACTTCAGGCTCTCCACAGCATACAAATCGTGGATGGTTTTGCATACTTAAGTGTGAGAACAGGGAGTTTGAATAAAGGCAAATATGAAAATTTTCAGGTTATATACCTACACACTTTTTTTTTTTAAAGAAAAACTATTGTTCTAAATCTTGTGTAAATCACTTTAGAAGGTTCTTAAAAGAAGGCTGGATTTTCACTCAAAATCATGGCAGGGTAAGGTGTTGTTCCATGCTTCTTTTTTTTTTTTTTTTACATTATTACCTGTTTGATTTATTTCATTTAAGATCATATCCTCAATGCTCATACATTAACAGGGTTTTCATCATTTCTTTTTTCTTTCTTTCCTTTTTTCCTTATTTTTTTTGTTTATTTTTTTTAGTTGTAGAGAAAAAAATTTTCCCCTCCTTCCCATTTCCCACTTCCCTCCCCCTCC
>NC_022016.1:2180442-2188417 GCF_000317375.1 Microtus ochrogaster
GAACTTCCAAGAAGACCTAATACCTATACTCCTTAATGTATTTCACAATATAGAAACAGAAAAGTCATTGCCAAATTCCTTCTATGAAGCTACAGTTACCCTGATACCAAAACCACACAAAGACCCAACCAAGAAAGAATTACAGGCCAATCTCACTCATGAACATCGATGCGAAAATCCTCAATAAAATACTGGCAAATCGAATCCATGCTTCTATAAGAAGAAAAAGCTGAACTTGAGTGTTTAGAGGAAATCTAATCTAGTGGGCACCGTGTTTTCAAGAATTACTGTGTCCATAAAAGAAATTACCATTAATAATCATCAAAATCCTATTTACAAAGATCAAGGATCACAAACCAGCCATTTCTGGAAGTACAGAAGCTTGCTATGGCACATGTTGATTGCTTGTTCTGGGATGCTTCACGTTACAAAAGAGAAAATTCTTCTAAAACATCCTCATCCAAATTTTCATCAAAATAGTATGCAGTGTACAGTGACAGTATGCCATCAGTTCTTATTTCAAGTCTCTTCCCTGCTTGAGTTCCTGTCCTGACTTCCTTTGATGATGAACGGTGATGTGGAAGAATAAGTTGAATAAACCTTTACCTTTGCCAGTGTTTTAGTTATGATGTTTCATCACATCAGTACTAACTGTAAATAAGTTATCATGGTTTTTGCTGTTTTTTTCTGAGTTTCTCAGTAGCTTTGGAGCCTATCCTGGAACTAGCTCTGGAAGACCAGGCTGACCTTGAGCTCATAGATGTCTGCCTGCCTCTACCTTCTGAGTGCTGGGATTAAAGGTGTGTGCCACCACTGCCTGGCTGCAAGATATCATGTTAATGGAAACAATATTGATAGTATCTGAATTCTTTAGTTAACCTAGATGCCCATAAGTGGATAAACTGATAAAGAGTGTGGTATATTTATAAATGGTGAACTTTTATCTGCCCATAGGGAGAATTAAATGTTTTCAAGAAGATGGGAAAAACTGGAGATGATCGTATTAAGCAAAAGATAAGCCAGAAGGCCAGGTGGTGGTGGCGCATGCCTTTAATCCCAGCACTCGGGAGGCAGAGGCAGGTGGATCTCTGTGAGTTTGAGACCAGCCTGGTCTACAAGAGCTACTTCCAGGACAGGCTCCAAAACAACAGAGAAACCCTGTCTCGAAAAACAAACAAACAAACAAACAAAAAAACCCAAAAAAAGATAAGCCAGAGACACAAACAGGTATTGTGCATTTACTCTCAGCCAATCATTGTAGAGCAAGATTAAAAGGAAAATGGGGGAGCTATTAGAAATTTTGAAAAGGGAAAGTGACAAGTTAAGTTACTTAGGGATTAAGGTAAGTAATAAACATGTATGAAAGTGGTACAATAAAGCTTAATACTTTATACAATTGGCCTGTACTCAGATAAATATGATAAAATTATATGTCTGATCCTCAAATAATATGCAAATTCTCTATTTAGAATTGATGACATGCCAGGGGCTAAATCAAAATCTATGGTTTCCAGATATGACAAACTATTTCATCTGTTAAATGTGAGAAATGTAACCAGGAATTTCGTAGATTTCTCTTATATAATTTAGAAAGTAGGTTCTCATGCAGTAAAGCATAAACTAACTCAAACAGAAATAATCAATCACTAATATCACACAGCTATTTTGTCTATCCCATAATCTCACTGCAAGTGCTCTCTTGATGCATCTAGCAGCTTCTTTATCCAGTAGCTTCCCTTCTACTCTTGTCCTAGCTGCCAGACGTAATTGCACACACTGACTCATGCCCTCCCATTCTCTCATGAGCAGAATACAAGGCTTTTGAGTTCTCTGCATTATTCTTTTATCCTCATATACCCTCAATAGTGATTACCATCTGCAAATTTAATTAGCCATCAATTCATTACTTTGCCTAATCATTAGTGAAGTTTAATAACTTCATGAAAATAGAAAAGAATGCAGTTTCTCATATATATTCAGAAAAAGTCAGCCGTTTTCTAAAATTTCTTTATACATTTTTGCTCTTTCTAGTTAATAATGTGGGGGAATTCTAGCCAATCACCAGCTGGAAACTTTCAATGTGGTAAAGTAGGAATTGAAAACAGCTTTAAAAAGAGAAAATCCAGTAATATAAGGATGGCTCAGAAGATAAAAACTGTTGTCCTAACATGAGGACCAGAGTTCAAATCTCAAGAATACACTTTTTATTTTCTCTCATATATAATTTCCCAACTTTAATTTTGCTTTCCTTCCCTCCTCCTACCCTCCCAACTTCCTGCTTTCCCCGATGGACTCCTCTATTTACTTTTGAAAATGAGCAGGCCTCCAAGAAATATCAACTGACCTGAACACAGAATCCTTATGGAAAATCTAAATCCATTATTCCACAAACATATAGAATGTGGAAACAAGAGGATTATTTGTACTTGCTGACCACCAACCTCAAAAAAAATATCACAAAAAAACAATAAAACAACAACGCCTTCAAGGAACTAGGTGCAAAACGATAGAGCTTAAGATCTCAGCCTAAGTGAACAGGTGTATATATCACACTCATGAATATTATACTCTAAACACACACACACACGCACACATACACACACACACAAAGAGACATGACAGACAGACAGACAGACAGACAGACAGACACAGAGACAAGAAATAGACAATGAAATCATAAAAACAAGGAAAGAAGTCAGTGATCTTCATAACAATGCTGTTGTAATCATTCAGAGGTCTCTTTTTTTCCCCTTCTAAGCACACAGTAAACAATCCTCAAAACTATTTAGTGCTTTTTGGTAACTGCTTGGGGAGTATTATTATTAAGAATTTCAATCCTTCCTGAAGAATCAGGGTTTCTTGTTCTGGTCTCAAAAATTCACTGATTTCTGGATTTCTCTCTCTCTCTCTCTCTGAATCAACCAGGCAATTAGACTGCTCTTCTACTCATCTAGAATTTCCTGGAAAATTTCTTCTGACCTTTGTGGAACAATCCAGCAATTTTTTGATATAGGCTCCAGATGGTTTAAAACCACTCACAAAAAAAAATGGCTGCACAGCACATTGACCAGTGTCAGATGCTCCCTCACTGAATTCTCCTGAGTTTCAACCACAAAACGGTATCCATTGAAGAGAAATCACAGAGACTTAGGGTTTTAAAATTTATTTTATTTTTTATTTATATGAATGTGTATATAATCATGTTTGAATGCAGACAGAAGAGGACATTGGATCATGTGAAGCTGGAGTTACTGGCAATTGTGAGAAAGTTGACATGGGTGCTGGGAATGGATCTACAGTAGTTGGTAAGAGCAAGCATTTCATCTCTCCATCTCTCCAAACGCGATCCAGTGGACTTTCTTATTTACTGCTGCATCTCATTCTGAAGTTTCTCTACATTAAAGATCTATTCTAAAAATAACTTGATATCTGTGGATTTATAGAACTTTATACCACTATGACATCTGGGAATATGAAGTATGAGGGAAATTTGTGTTGCAAAAGCAAGTCTATGATGCTGGAACACATAATCTCTGGTATTTAATTAAAAATGTAGGATTTGCCCAATGCATCCCCTAAGTTTTATTTCTTTGCTTAGTATTTTCCTGTTATTGCTACTTATTATTATTATATTATGTGTATGATGTGTGTGAGTGCAGATAAACAAATGGCATGGTATACATATGGTGATCCTTGGCAAACTTTAAGGAGTCAGTTCTTTCCTCCCACTATGGATCCTGGCAGTTTACTTTAAATTTCCTGGTTTGTGAAGAAATTACTTTTACCTGCTGATCCATATCACATACTTTGTTTATTTTCTTAGATAAATATTGTTATCTACATATTTGAACCAACTAAACCCTGGAAGGAGAGAGAATAGAAAATGAAATTCACTGAAATTTATATGCAAAGAACTTTCCACAGTGAGTGCAGTTGAATATTAGATAGAGTTCATTGAATAGAACCCATCCAGTTATTATAAGGCTGACTTTGGAAAATACCTACAAGGCATTACAGGAGAGAAAATTAAGCTTAATCATTACCATCAACGTTATTAATTGCTGCAGTTACTACTACAAAACATAAATTCAATAACTATTTCTCAAATATGTGTAGTTTTCTTATTTTGAGCCTTTTCTAGATGCTTATTTATATGTTTATTGATTTACTTGTGATAGATGCAAAGTAAATTATTATTTTTGATTAAGGACAATAAAATCCAAGATTATGATTAAGAAGGTCCATCTTTTTTATCACAAGTATACTAATGTTTGTTGCTCAGTTTCAACACTGTCCTTTATAGATTCTTTCTGCAATAAACAGAACCAGTATGTAGAATTCACAGAAGTGAAATTTCATGTAGGAAAGTAAAGTTAAAATTGATGTAAGAAAGAAGATGTTTTCTTTCTTTCTTTCTTTCTTTCTTTCTTTCTTTCTTTCTTTCTTTCTTTCTTTCTTTCTTTCTGTTTTACCCATTGTAGTAGGAAGAATTTTAGGGAGGCTCTCAACAAAAGTAAATTTCTACAATTCAATCACTAAGTCATTAACTAATGAAAAAGACAATAATGGTTTCACGGATCATTTGATAATATGGTGTAGATATCACTGTGTCAAACACAGTATTTTAGAATTGAAGTGCTGAGTGAATTATCTACATAAAATCAAGAGTCATGGACAGCTTCAGAAAGATGGAGACCTTGGCTCTATAATGACAAATGATTTATTTCTGCAAAAAACAGAAACCAGAGAAAAATCTAAACTTTATATGAGATCACAGCTCTCACTTTATTTTGTCCTTGTAGATTCTGAACAGAGAGTCAGATGGACTGATAGTACCTGTAGCTTAATAAATATATATGCCATAAGGTACTTGTGTTAATTTGATATATAGCAATATAAAATTCACATATATTGGATAAGTATTACCTTTGTTTCTTTACTATGGTAAGTGTCAAGGATACAATCTCTTCTAATGGATTGATTATGTTTGCACTAGTCAAAATGGAAAATACTTTATTCATTTTTCTTCTTGAAGATAGGGTTTACATTTAATTTTCTCAAATATCTTTTTACAAGATTAAATTTCCACTTGCTTTCTAAGTACAGTTTTCAATCAATTTGATGACATGGTTTACATATCTCTGTTGATCGTATTACTAGCTTCTTGACACTTAAAGCTGGATCCTCCTGTACTGAAAACACTGGATCAATTGTTATCACATCTGAGAAATTTCTTTAAGCTCTGACCTCTCTATTTCCTGCCCTTTACCTAAACAGTTGTCATGGACTCTACTAACAACTATCACTTCCATTTGGTTCATTACTATCAATTGCCAAAATAGTTATGATTGTTTGGGAAAGCTGCTCCAGTTATTCGCATACTGAAATACATCTGACAGAAAGTTCACAACATTTGTATTCTTTACAAGCTGGTTTCAGTCCCACTTTCTTTCCACTCCCCACCCCCGCCGCCTCCACCAACATTTTGTCTATTTAACTCTCAGGAACAACACAGATTAAGTTTCATACCCTTCACCAAAGAAATAATACATTTAAATTCTAAATTGGATTTGGAAATGGCATGTTGAGAAATGAAACCAGTCAAGTTCAGAGTGTTATCTTGGAACTGTTAAAAGATAGAAAATAGTTTTGGGGGTGTGTCGTAGCTAGGGTTTTCTTTCACTGTAAGGGGACATCCTTACCATGACAACTCTTATAAAGGAAACATTGAATTGAGGGTGGCTCACTTACATTTTCTGAGGTTCAGTTCATTATGATCATGACAGGGAGAATAACAGCATGCAAGCAGACATGGTTATGGAGCTGAGAATTGGACATTTTGACTCAGAGGAAACAGGAAGTGGAACTGACTCAATAGATGTGATCCTGAGTACCAGTAACCTCAAAGCCTGCCCCTACAGTGACATATGTCCTCCCAACAAGACCGTATCCACTCCACCAAGTCACACCTTCTAATAATGTCACTGCTTATGAGCTTATGGGGACCACATACATTCAAATTATCATAGGGAGTCAGAGAGAGGAGGAAAGAAGAGGAATAATAATAATAATAATAATAATAATAACTGTAATAACAAGAAAAAGGTAATCTTATGAGAGCAGACATACACAGGGAAAAGATCAAATGAAGATTGTAGTCAGGTTGCCATGTGCCATAGTCAGGTTGCCATGTGCCAAGAAACAAAACTGCTTATCAAATGCTGGGAGATGCATGGATATATTTCCCTTTGAACATTTTGGAGAGGTATGACCTATGTATACAGTGAATGTGAGTGTATGGCTCACAGAAATCTGAATATTTTATTTAGTTGGAGCCATTGGTTTGTGGTGATTAGATAAGGTAACCCTAGTAAGTTACATTTGATGAGTTAACAAGGTAGACATTCAATCCTTTTTGTCTTTATAATTTATGATTTTGAACAGCAACTCTATTTGTTCCAAACAGAAAGTCCTCTGAATCAATATTGCACATTTAGACCAATCTCCTAAAGAGCTTCACATTTGGCTTGTTCTTACTTTCTGTCCTTCTATAGCACAGTTCCTGATCTCTCCTGCAGGACTTCTTATAATGAATTAAACACCAAGAAGACTTCTCAAGGACAGTAAAGCTGCCAAATAGTTCTTCCATGTATGTTTTGTTTACTTATGATTTATGTCATAGATATATGTGTTGGGAGCCTGGTCCTCCATGAAAAATAGTAGAACCTTCAACATATGGAGCTTAGCAAGGTGATTAGGCTTTAAGATATTATCTTCTAATATCTAATAAGATATTAATTATCAACACTTGTTATATTTTTTTCTGTTATGATGATGAAATGCCTTGACAAAAGCCAACTTAGGAAAGAAAAGAGTCGTTTTACCTCATAATTCTGTGTTATAATACACCCTTGCAGGGAAATCTCAGCAATAGCCACTTGAGATCATTACTTGCATTACATCCAGAGGCAAACGCAGACAAAATGCATGCATGTACACATATCTACTTAATTACTTTTTCTACTCTTCTATTGTCCTCTGCCACAAGCATAAGAATTTGTGGTGTCCATGGTAGTCTGGATCATGCCACATCAATTCGCACAGTAAAGAAAATCCCCTACTTCAAAGACTGCCGTGATCTAGACAGTCCTTTGTCACTTCCTAGGTGATTCTAGACTGTGTCAAGTTGATATTTAAGCCTAATACACAAATCATAGGTATTGAGATATTGTATTGGTTTCCAGGAGACCGGATTGCTATAAAGCAAATACATTTCATGTATTTAGTCTCTTTTGTCTATGTTGCTTGCCATGCTTGGTCTTCCTCCAGCTATGTGGTAAAAGCTACTCTCAATAGATACTAATGTTTGCTAAATATTAGGATTTTAGAATCTGAAACCATGGCTTAAACCGACTTCTTCTTTATAAAAGTGACCATTTACAGACATTTTATAGTAACGCAAAATGGAGTAAGGCATTAAATTCATGTTCCACGAGCAAATACTCAATTAAAACTTTGTCAACTTCATGTATGTAATGAGATCTAATTTCTAAATATAGTATACTTGACCTTTAAAATATATTTTAAATCTATGTAACAACAGTGTTACTATCAATCTGTAGATGAGATTCACATCAAGTATTGGTTCATATACCATTTTTTATTCCCACGAAATTTACCAGCCAAGTTGTACAGAAAGTATTTAATAAGTGTCACCCAGATTTTACTTCAAATATCACTGTTGGGTGTTGAATGATTTTTGGGGGATGATGTGGCTTATCATCGAAAAGAATATAATAATTATTTTAAAAATATAGAAATCATTTAAAAAACTTGAGGTTGTTGTTCTTAATTCCTGGCTGGCTTTCTTGTCTGCGGGTTAGAGGGTAAAGACGTTACGCGAGGAAGAAGACACAGACACGTGGCGGTCCCACGTGGGTGCACTTTTAATGGGGGAGGGGTAACAACAAACAGG
>NC_022016.1:2188517-2189409 GCF_000317375.1 Microtus ochrogaster
CAAAGGAACAACAGAGGTGGGATATGCAAAATGATCCTGTAAGTCCCAAATTTATCATCATTTCATTGATATATTGAGTGAATTTTATCTTTATTTATACCTATATTTATATATGGTAGTATAATGATATAATATCTCACAGCCCTCTGTTGTAGATTGCTAAATCAAATAATCTAGCTAGGTACAGTTTAAGGAAAAAAAAACAATAGAGAACAAAATTTCATTCAAAATCATTTGGTATGATTCAAAATCGTGTGGCTGATGTTGCAACCATTTCCAGTTCTCTTGTATTACTGCAGTTGTTTAAATCCAATGTAATGTATAGTAAATACATTCACTTTGACAATGGGGAAATACTAATGAAAAATTAACCTCTCCTTTTTAAAAAAATAAGTACTTCTTTTTTCTTTTGTCTCAGAGTAGCTCTCCAATCTTTTGGCCTGTGACTTGCTGTTGAATTATCTTTCTTTGTGTCTTTGTCATTTTGACTTTTTCCTCCTCACTATTTAAAAATTACATGTTATAATGCATTCAAACATTGCTGATTTACATACTGGTGATCAGGACTCTTATGTTTATATGTATATGAGTGTGTAAGTAGTGCACCTATGTGGTATACTCATACACATGCATGGTGAGGTTGTGCTTTTCTATGTACTCATTAGGAGGACAGGGAAGGATACTGGATATCTTTTATAATACTTTGGCTTATTACCATGGTAAAGGGGTTCTCGCTGAACCTAGAACTGTGTTGTTGGTCAGCAAGCCTTAGAAATAGTCCTGTCTTTATAACCTGATCACAGTTCTGGAGTCACAAGCATGGGTTTGTAGCTTTTTACATAGCTTTTGGTATTTGTATCCAATCTTCATATTTGCGTATTAAATGCTCTTA
>NC_022016.1:2189854-2192071 GCF_000317375.1 Microtus ochrogaster
TGCGCCACCACCGCCCGGCTAGTTTCTTTTATTTTTGCATTATTATTTTTATTGACTATGTATCTTTATCACTTCAGTCCATCTCCCAAATCAGTCTGAATTAACAAGTAGAAAGCTACAGTGGCATTTTAAGTCTGTGCTTGCAAAGAACATAACTCCAAAATCTATACAATCTCTCTTATTATTAGAATGAATTTATTTCTTACTAATCTTTCTGCTCTACACAGTCACAAGAGACTCTCATTTTTCACTCTTGTAATATGTATCATAACTGGAATTTAAAAAATTTGTCTTCATCTTATCAGGTCTTTTTTGGCATGTATGAAGAGATGTCCTTTACAGCCAATTTTCAGAGACATTATTTTTCCATAACTACAGTTTGTTTAAAACAAGATCCAATATTTTATGAGCAGAGTGGGATCAATGTAATAAAAAGCAATGCTTTATATACCTCAAAATAAAAAGGATGATTTGTGAATGTACCCATCATAAAAAACAATGTCTGTAAGATGATGAATATGGAAATGACACATTTGATCATTACTCAATGTGAACATGAACCAAAATATTGCATTCCATTCTAAAAATACAACTATGTTTAATTTTAGATTAAAAAATATTGAAAAGTTACTAAAACTTGAAAAATCTTTGTGTCTTGAAGTCTCTTATTTTAGTTTATTCTCTAGAATATATTATCTCTGAATCATGAAATAGTTTCTGTTTTATTCCTTCCCTACTAGAATTTAATGCTTTATTATCCTCATTTTCATATCACTAGGACTTCTCAAAAAATGGAAAAAACTGACTTGTCATTGAATTTTTATGGTTTGGATGAAGAATGAATGAATGAACTTCTTTTGAAGAGAATGACCTTCTTGATCAACGAGTTTGGATTAAAGAACTAGTTTGCTCATGTGCATATAACCATCAATAATATTATATAGGAAGTTGAGCAGCAACTGCTATACTAAAGAAAAAATAACTCCATGTTGTGCACAATCTAATAACGAGAGGTTAATTGTATTTTAAGGAACAGAGTCTAGTGACCTTAAGAAGAATAAGTTCAAATATCATTTGTGAAAGCATCCCAATCATTTTAATCCAGATAATCTGGGGTATTTTTGTCAAATTTGTTCCTGAAGATCCCTAAATATAGGATTCTTGGGGCAGTTTTGTCAAACACAGCTTTATGTTTCCTGTTTCCTTAGAAGAGGCACTGATATTTAGATTTTGTTTTCTTTGTTGAGGAGACAAAGTAGATGAGATGAACAAGGTGTTCCAATTAGGAAGTTAAAGAGATCATCAAGTCTTGTCCTAAAATACCCTATGTTTGTTTTAAAGTAAAGGAAAAAATAGAGAAAAACTTGTAGTGCTCACCACATTCACAACAGAAAGTTGTTTTTCCTGAAACCGTGCTCCTTGGAGATACTGTGACATTCAGAGGAGAGAGAGGCACTTGTTCAATGAAACTCATGTTGCAAACTGGGTAGGTTGGAGTTTTCAGAGACCCTCGAATTGACATCCCACTGTGTAGCCATTGTCAGAATGAAAGCAAATTATCAGTGGGGTAAGAAACAATGTTGTATTAGAATAAGTAATTTCATCTGCAGCCACCTCTGCACCATAGCCTCAGGGATGCGAAGGATCTAATCCATCACCCACTCCTTTCTAAGTTTAGGACAGAAATGAATGAAAGACATTCCTATACAGAATTCCAAGTGCATCCAAAGACAATCACATTGAATTCCTTTTCTCACTCTATTAATTAAGGAACTTCCCTGTCTTTTGTTGAGAGAGAAATGGAGTCAGAAAAGTCAAAACCATTTCCAAATTATAGTCTTTTAAAAAAGATGTATTTTCCTCTCTTCTATGAATATAAGGATCAGAAAAATCAAACTCTGTTCTGACAAGAATTAAAAATCATCCCAATTAGAAGGTATTTCTCATTGCCTGTAGGAGAGAAAAAAAATAAAATAAGAGAGAAACCTCACCTTATAACTAAAGTTCCAAGAGTAATAGGATGTTTAGTATTTGCCCACTTCATACATTAACCCTATGCATATAGGTGATATGGATTATTTTAAGATTAGTAAAATTTAAAAAAGGAAACAATTTCTATAATTATTAAACCACATTGAGTTTATTTCATATAAAGAACTTGTGTAGAGCTTGTAATATAATATTTTCCAATTGGTTTCTGGCACATGATGTTTCTTC
>NC_022016.1:2194532-2211543 GCF_000317375.1 Microtus ochrogaster
CTGGCAGTGAAAGAACTGGTTTATGACTTATTTGGTCAATGGTGAGTCAGTGAATATGGTTTTACCTATGGCAATATTGGTTTCTAAAAGACTGATGTAGAAATACAAGAACACATAAATGTAAAGAAGGTGTTTATAATTGAAGCAGCATCAAGATTCCTATAACGTTGAAGACTGTATATTAAATGGGGGTACCTAGAGTTCCTCCATTCTTGCTGAGATCAGATTTAGGTATGTACACTTGACAAAAACATTTTCTGGCCTACCTTCATTTTGTTCCTTTACATTTTCAAAACACAGTAGATTAGTTGCAAAATACTTATTTTTAAATTATGTATATCTTTAATAAGTTACATCACAGAACTATCCACTCCCTTTTGCTGTATGCAGCAAACATCCATAAATGACCTAGAGGTAGGACCAGGGATTGAGTTTTCAGTAATGATTCTGAAGAACAGAAAAAAAAATGACCTAGTTGCAAGGGAAGATCATTCTGCTAAAATTCTGAAAAAAAATTAATTTTGCTATTTATGACATGCAAGAATGCAAGAGCTAATTAAAGAGTTACCTATCTTTGCCTGGAATGAATTATCCATTACAGTCAATGTACCTGGCACCTCACTGCCAGGATGACAAAATAATATGAAATAGAGGAACAGTGTGGTGGCCTATGTATTGTGCAAAACATTTTAAATTTTAATAGCAAAGATCAGAAGTCCCTCTGTCTATAACATAAAACATGTACTGATAACCACTGACTTTCTTTGAAAAACAAGCTTTAAAGCAATTTAAAGATATAATTTTCCTATAGTCATAAGTCTAAAACAGATGACAACAAATGTGTAATGTTATATGACATAAAATTAAGATTTCAAAAGAATTAACAAATTCACAGGTTTTAATTTGAAAGCAAGTGATGTATAAATATATATATATATATGTATACATATATATGAGTGTGTACACAATAATATGTGTATATTTATATATGGATGCATATATGTGTACATAGTAAATCTGCTGTTATTTGCTCTCTTGTGTAGTTCTTGTAGGCAGGTATAATAATGGATCATTTGTTTTTACAGAGATTATTTTGTTCCCATCACATCTATACCACTTGATGATAATGTGATCTTGAATACATAACTTTACACACTGATACTGACTTGGTGTAATGATTAAATAACTGCTTCACTGTTAAAGAAGGATTGACTACAATTTCTCCCATGTAGACTTATTTTGAGGTTCAATTAGTTAATATGTGCCAGGAATTCACAACAATGTCTGGCCCATGGACCATAATAAATGTTCAGTAAATACCTGTTAGAGCTAGCATTTCCACTGCTGTTGTTACCATGCTGATGACAAGTTGTGCAATCTTCAGAGGAGAAAGTAGCTGACTCCCTTCTGCCATGCTGTAAAATGTGCATATCTGTGGAAGTTGGGTATAATTTGTATGGTCTTCAATATGCTTCCTCTGAAGGGCTAGTTGGATAATACTTAAAGAAACAAAACAAAACAAAAAAATGTGTCTGGGTAAGACTTTTCATTCTTACAGTTTTAGAAAGAAGCATTGTGTTTCATGAATGTCTCAAGTTTTTACGTCAGAAATAGACATAAGTTAGGTCCATATTATGTGGTCTATCGAAGAAAAAGAAGATACTTTCGACCACAAGTGTACAAACATTATGATTATCACTTATAAGCTAGAAGAATACTGTCACCTACGGATTTCACATCCAAGCAAAATGATTTCCAGTTAAGGTATCCAATAACTGTCATCCTCATTTAAGAACTAAACTCTACTGTAGACAAAGAATAGTACTTAATGCTACTGCAGTTTGACTTAATATATAAGCAAAGTTCTTGCATTAATCATTTAAAATAAGACAATCTTATGAAAAAAGATAATGCAATCTAATAAAAAAGGAAGTGAATTTAGTGTCATTTAATTTTTATTGGGGCATCAACATTTTCTCTAGTCTCCAAGTCATCTATCAACTCAAAGCTCTGCCAGTTGCTTTTAATATTTATGGAAAGCATGTTTTAATTTTCTGTGAATGTAAGGTGTATTAACAAAATTCATTTTTTAGGAACTCAAGAAAAAATCTCCTTACTTAAAAAAGGAAAAAAAATGAAAGAAATAAAGATGAATACAGTGACACAAATGTGTACTCCTAGCTCTCAAATGCCAAAGGCTGGGTTTGTGTGTGTTCTAGGGAAGTCTAAGCTACATGGCAAACCCTTATCTCATAAAAACAAGTGAACTATCATGAAGGAAAGAAGTAATTCCCATTTCGAATGATTTTCTTAATGTATATTAATTATACATCATGATGGATTTCATTGTGAGATGTTTATGCATGTATATAATATAATTTGATCCTTTAATACACTCATATACTATCGTGCTGGCCTGTGATATGGCTAGATTTTTTGTTATTTAAGTTTTTGTTGTTGTTCTTGTTTTTGTGTTTCTTACTACCCCAATTTAAATTACAAAGTTGTGTGGAATTTCAAAAGAAAGAAATTTCAAGTCACTTATTAGAGTTCTCCAACAATTCAAGCTAATTTAATACATTGTTGTTAAACTTTCTATTGTACTGTACTTTCTTATTCATTATTTTTCTATTATTATCAACTTCATATATGATCATAGCATCTCTATCACTGCACCTACCCCTCCCCACTTCTAGTTTCTCCCATATTCCCTGGCTCCCTTTCAACCCCCTTTCAATTGCCACATGTGTTTACATGTGTGTGAATGTATGTACATATATCTACATATATGCATATAGATATATATGCAACTGATTGAATCTGCTCAGCCTTGCTCCTATGTGCATATGTCCAGACAGTTTGAGCTTGGACAGCCTATGCCAGAGCCCATTCCTGGAGAATTCTAATTCTCCTTCTCTCAGCAACCATTGACCACCTGAACCCTATGAACAAAAGCAATGACTGGATGAGCAAGATGTTTAAATGATATGATAATAGTACTTTTATCTTGGGGCTAACCATCAGGTTAACCCCAAGTATAATTAAGGCCCACAAAAACAGGAGGATATAGAGGCCTGGTACAGTAAACCTATCCAAGTACCCATGACTGGAAAAGTCAGAGAGTCTAGAAGAGAACCTACTACTGCCAATTTCTATAAGTAGGATTTTCTAAACAATGTGAGAAGATGATATTTCTGCTGAGCATTAAGAAAAGCAAGAAAATAATGCTTTTGGCAACAGGAATGTTTCCAAACCTTGTTACATCCTTGGATCTGTGAGAATTGTAATTTCAAATCAGTGTTTTTTGGTGCCACTGTTTAGATAACAACTCATACTACCTCACTTTGAAGTGTGAGGGTTTCATGCATATACCTACTTAATGAAATATTTCCTCATCTCTGATATAATAATTAAGAAAATATGAGGACAAAGAACAGAGACTGACTAAAAAAATGCACTGTTATTAGTTGTCTCCTTGAAAATCCCCTCTAGGTTCCTGAACTGGCCACATACTGGAAAGAGAATGATGACTCCTTACTTGGTATCGGAGATACTCTATTTAGTAACTGATGGAAATGGATGCAGAGATCCATAATGATGGATCCACTGTGCTGTGCTCTGGGATTCCTGCTGACGAGATAGAGAAAGGATTTTACTAGTCATCAGGGTCATGACGGACACCCACAGAGACTAGCTTACCTGAACTTGTGGTAGCACATAGACTCTGAAACAATGTTTAAGGACCCTACATGAGACTGACCTAGGTTTCTGCATGTGTGTGACAGTTGTGCAACATGGTCTATTTGTAAGGCTCCTAAGAGATGAGATTAGGACCTGTCCCTAATGCTTAGTTGGCTATTGGGAACCAGTTTTCCATGTTGGATTTCCTTGCTCAGCAACCTTGACTCAAGGGGAGGAGCTGGGTGCCATGCTTTGTTCAGTGGAGGCCTGCTCCTTTCTGAATGTAGACTGAAAAGGGAGGAGGGGTGGATGAGGAAGGGGTAGGTGTAAAGTGTGGGGGGAGGGACACCAGGAGGAGAGAAGTGAGGGAAAACTATAGTCAATCTGTAAAATAAATTTAAAAATGATATTTTAATAAAATAAAATATTTAAACATTCCCCTCTCTTCTATCCCCAGTTTCCCCATAAGTACAATGAAGGGCTTGAAGTCCATAACCTTGAACTCTTCCAATACTGAGATCCAGGGACTCTTAGGGAGAGTGAAGAATACCCAGTCTGAGAAGCCCATTATAATGTAGCTGTCCTTTTCCATTACTCTAAAATGTGTCTAGACTCATCAAAATGGGTTTTGACTCTCAGGGACCAAATGTCTTCATTTCCATGAGACAGGAAGGCAGCATTGCAAATGACACTATTTTTCCTACCTCCATTACCCTCAAAGCGAGCATCCTGCCAGTGCTCTTACAACCCAACAGCATGCAGTCAATTGGAGCAGAAAAGACAATAACCTTAATGGGAAGGAATTGGAAGCCCGGAGACGCTACAGATTGTATTAAAAGAAATGAAATAATATTTAATTTCCCTGGTCATAAATAATCTGTCTGTACATATTATAAAAGTATCAGAGTTGACAGGGAAAAATATTCACCAACATGGGAAGAAAGGTCATTACGTTTTCATTATTATTGGGTAATGGGGGTGGGGGTGCATATTAAATGGATTTTTTTTTCAGTGTGACAGGCAAAATTGCAGTAGCAGAGGAAATCACAGTAAGTTTGAACTTCACTATTTGTGAGCAGGGGCAGTAGCAATGATTCAACGACACCACGTTCATAATGTAAGTACCTTTATGGACTTTAATGTGCTCTTTTACTAGTTATCTCCAAAGCACCTCTGGAGGACAGAAGGTACAGGGTTTTCAGGTTTTTTGTTTGTTTGTTTGAGATATAAAGCAATAAGCCTCAAAAAATGATTCAATATTTTGAAAAGGCGGCTGCGGATTTCTTTATGTACTGACAAAACACCCAGTGAGATGAATTTAAAAAAGGAAGAGTTTGTTTCAGCTCACAGGTCAAAGCACAGAGCACTATGGTAGGAAACTCATCAGGGTGGAGACACAGAGCCGTGGCTCACATTGTCTTCCGTCAGCAAACAGAGAGGGAAAGCAGCTGAGACTTAGCCCTCTTTCTCACTTTTACCCATTCCATTACTCCAGCCCATCCATTGTTAGGGCAGGTCTTCTAATTTCAACTAGTTTAGAACCTGCCTGACAGACACGACTGAAGGCATGCTTCATAGAAGACTCTAGATTATTCCAATTTGAAAATATTAACCCTCTCAGAGATCCAGAATATATTTATTAGAAAAAATAGCCCATACTTTCACTTTTACTGGTTTCTTAATTTGGCAATAAGAAGAAATTATTATTTTCAAACTCATCTTTCTTAGTTAAATTAACTTAGGTTCAAATCACTTTCTTAAAATAAAAGTGTGTTTTTTTTTTTCCCATTTGTGGGAAACTCAAACTAGGGAATATGACAAAATGTATTGTTAGATTTGGTTCCTGCAAGTAGCTATCCAGGCATTGTCCTCAACTAATCAGTATGTAATCATGTTGCAATAAGAATCTACAGTAAACACTTCATTTAATATACACTTTGGAAGCATGAATATAGAATTCATACCAACAAAACCATTTTTCTGCTTAAATAAAGATATATAACAGGTAATTTTACTGTGTTAGATTCTGCATCCCATTCAAGTTTGTGAATATACTAAAGAACTACTCAGTACTCTAATAAGAAGTAATTCCATCCAACAAGAACACAACAAAACATGAAGCTTGAAGGAATGTGGCCCTCAATAGCCAGCCTAAGGCAAGAATACATGTTTATAATATGATGTCTGACAAAGAAGGTAAATTCTTTAAGATCCTATTTTTTATTTTTAGAATACTTTTAGTCCATTTATCAAGGGTATCATATACAAGTATTTGAAGAATGCCAGAAGTTGCAAGCTTGCCTTCAGCGAAATATTCAATAGAAGATGAAAACAACATGGGTTTCCTGACCCTTCATTTTCCTCAGAGCATTCTTGTGGGAAAAACAGTGTCTTGCTGGGTCCTACTCACAAAGAGCCAGCTGACCCTCCTGTGATTCCAGTTTGCTAGAAGTCTATGCTTTGCTTGCACTCTGCACTGGTTTCTGAGAAACTCCTCACTTTCAGGCAGAAGAATGAAGTAGATCATGGGAGTTTGAATAGTTGATCCTGTCTTCCTGATATGTCTAAGAATTATTCACTGCTATTTTTAAAATCCAAAGAAAAAGATTGCTTCTAGTTCAAGCTGTGCTTTGGAATTCAATTCAATTCTTTCTTTCTTTCTTTTTTTTTTTTTCCCCGAGTTCAAGAGCTGAATCTGAACTCAGCAGAAAAAAGCCATCTTTGAAAACCAATTTACTTTCCTGTTATTAAGAAAACATGTCTGTAAAAACTTCCTGGAAACTATAGGGGTAATCCTAATCAGGACTCCTAGTAATGGGCGATACAGCATCTGAACTAATTGTCTCTTGTAGCCAGGCAAGGCTCCCAGTGGCAGGACTGGGTTTCATTGTGTTGAGTTGTTGGCCAACAGGGTCCAATAGAAAGAAATTCACAACAATTCAGATTAATGCTAGGACAGAGTATTGTTCTTAAAAAAAAATCATGGGACCCCCTTGCTAAGGACAATACCGCACAATTGAACATGGAAAAATCAAGCTGGTGCCTACATGGGGCATTAACCCCTACAATGTAAGCTCTTTGATACAGTAAGGTCCTCTGCAGGCTACTTAAAGAAAAGCATGGGCACCAATCCAACTACAAAACTTTGACATACAGTCTGTCCTGCTTGTAAGATGCATTGGGACATTGATGGCACAGAACTTGAAGGAGTAGGAAACCACCAATATCTGCTTTAACTTGAGGCCTATGAGAGAGGACACATGCATGGAATTGCTTAGATGGTCAAGGACCAAATGACTGAATAGCTCAGAAACAAGGAAACAACCAAACATGATTAGTCTAACTGAAAAGTAGGAGGAGGAAGAGGAGGAGGAGGAAGGGGAGGGGGAGGAGGAGGAGGAGGAGGAGGAGGATGAGGAGGAGGAGAGAGAAACCAAAAAAACCTACAAAAAAAATCAAAAAACAACAAAGGATTCCTAATTACATTCTACTATACTCAAATCTATGCCTTGTCCATTTGTCACAAAGAAACTTCCTGTAGCAGCAAATGCATGTGGGTGCAGAGACCCACAGCCAGGCATTATGGACAGAGAGAGTCTCAACTGGAGGTCTTCATCCAATCACTCCTGAGATCTTGAAAAAAGATGAGGTGAGAAGATTGTAGGAGTCAGAATGGATAGAGATCATGGCCCACTGTATACACTAAGCATGGCAAATATGGTTTCAGAGATCCTGCAGAGGCAACCACTGGGCCTGCAAGAGTCTGAACTGGGTTCTCTGAATATATTCATGGCTATTAGCTTTATGGTTTTACGTGATGCCTAACTATGGGAGTAGGTGTGTCCTTGACTCCTTGGCCTGTTCTTGGGACTCTTTTCCTCATATTAGGTAGCCTTGTCCATTCTCAGTGTGAGGACTTATGCCTGATCTTGTATTTTATTTTGTCCTGTTTGGTTGTTGTCTCTTGAAGGCCTGCTCTTTTAGCAAGGGAGATGGAGAATGAGTAGATCCACAGGAGGTGAGAAGTGGGAGAGGGGATCTAGGAAAAGTGGAGGGACGAGGAACTGTGGTTAGTATGTATGAGAGAAGAATCTATTTTCAATTAAAAAAGAAAAAGATAACAGAAAGTCTAAACCTCAGCATTATTTTTCTTAGGTCATCATCCTATCTATCAAATATATTACCTCTTAAATACATTACTCTAATACTCCCTAGTTTGGACTATGCTGGTTCCTTCTTTGTCTGTATGGATTTGGTGAGCTCCCATTAGCTCATTTAAATTGTTTCAGTGGGTGTCCCCATCATGGTCTTGACCTCCATGCTCATATTCTCACTCCTCCCACACTTCAACTGGAGTTTGGGAACACAGTTCATTGCTACACTGTGAATCTTATGTTTCTTTCAGTTACTGGATGAAGACTCTATGGTGACATTTAAGACATTCATCAGTCTACCTACTGGGCAAGGCCAGTTCGGGCACCCTCTCCTCTATTGCTTAGCATTTTAACTGGGGTCATTCTTGTGGTTTCCTGGGAATTTTTCTAGTGACACATTTCTTATCAACCTCATAATGTCTCCCTCAATCAAAATACTCTTTCCTTGATCTCATTTGTTGCCTCTTAGGTGTTGAGGGTGGGTCCTTTCCTGAAGACACAAAACACTGAAGACATTGATTACTCCAGCTGGATCTGATCTGAAAGCCTCTTTACTGTGGTCTAGCTTCTATCATATCTGAAAATAATATGTAAGCTGTCAATGGAGGGAAGCAATTAGTAGTCTTTCCCAGTTGGCACACATGTGAATCACAACAAACACAACCATGCCAAGGTATTCATAAAAGCGCAATAATTGGCACTCACATGTTTGTGGGAAGCACCAACTCTCAAACTGGACTGGAGGCCAATTCAGTAGGAGGAAGATCATACTTGTTACTGGACTGTGACCCACATTTCCTAGGTTAATGAGGTCATCATCCTTAGAATGTAATTAACTACCATTTTGCTGACCAGCATAATTCTTTACAACATTCTAAATCCTATCCTTATACTCATAAATAAGTATAGCCACTACTACTTATCAAAAAGCGACTTTTTCAGCAAATATGGACCATCATAGAGAGCCAGAACTAGACAAATTGCCAAGATTAACAGATTGTGGGGAGTTAAGTAGCATCTCCATCACAGCTAGCATCTATGAATCAAGGAATGTCTCAGAAAGATTGGAAGAGCCAGAATACCAAAAATATTGCAATAAAATATACTGATATATTATGTGTGTTTTAATAAGTAAAGCTTGCCTAAAGATTAGAAGGGCAAAGCCCAGGCAATAGAGGTCAGGCCGTGGTGACACACACCTTTAATCCCAAAATTTGTCAATGGAGGGTGGATTTCTATGAGTTGAAAGACATCCTGGGCTACACAAGATCAATGATGAAACAAATCCAGGTGGTGGTGGCTATTATCTTTAATCTGAGTAGTAGGGAGCCACATGCCTTTATTCCTAGCACTAGAGGGAATATAAAATGGGAGGAGAGATAGGTATAGACTGCTTGGTCTGCTTAGTATGATGTTGCCCAGCCTTGGTATAGACAAGACTTCTCTAGTGGCTTAGCTGTTTTGCTTTTCTGGTTTCTGTCTTGAACCCTGATATCTATCTCTGGGTTTTTATTATTTGTGCTATAGTAAAACTGTCTTTTAAAAACAAATAACATCACAAATCTAAGTAGTGAAAGCTATGCATTCATAGGTATGGGATCATATACTGCAACATGGGCTAAATGCTGATGGTCACATGACCCAAAAAACTGATTCTCCCTCATCCAGCAGGTATCAAATGTGTGGTCTCTGGCTTCTCAGAGAGGAAACTTCATAAGTCCCTCACCATATCATTTGAGGATTTTGCCTAGCCTGAACTTGTGAAATTCTTCTGAAAATAACCATAGATACTATGCATTTATTACCACAGCAGTTATGTATATCCAGCTGATAGCATTTCACCATTGTTACAGCAAAATAACTCTAATATTTCCTTTATCCCTAATTGTAAATGTTCTTAATTCTAAGATTTCTCTATACTTTCCAATTTTTCTGTCCTTAATATGCCCTCCAAAATTATGATTCAGAATTCGAGTTTATATCTCAGACAACCTAACCACTTCAGAACAGAAGAAAACAGACACCTCCCTTCTTAGGCAGTCTAACATCACCTTATTTTCATCGGCGTTACATCATGTCACAGATCAATACTGAGCTTGCAGTATAATAATAATTGCACGACCAACTGCTTTTTTCTTTTATTCAGCTTAAGAGGTTAAAGTATATCTCTTTGGATCCAGAAGAAAGAGAAAAATTCCAAAGGACATTTCACTACTCATCAAAGGTTATTCCAAGGCTAGCTGAGGTTTCAGGACTCAAAGGCGTGTCTACCAACCCCCAGACTAAGGCTGCTTTTGCTCAGCACGATGCTTCTGCTTCAGCTTCTCACTCTATTCTTTTTCAGTGGCTACTCTAAAAGTTGCAACTTTGTCTCCTTTCAGTTCATCTATGGGATTCATAGCCATTCTAAATATGAGAAGAAATGTGACTTTAAGAACCATGACTGTTGTCCAGGATAGTATGTGTTAGATGGTCCCTCACCCAGACTGGGCATTTGTCATAGGGGAAACTGATGTCCTCACATATCTGCTACATTCTCACTAACCTTGTCAATAGGAACAAAGTAGATAGTGAAATCTCCGGTCATGTTTCTCTGCAACTTTGAGTTCTCTTAGTGATCTTCTACTGAGGCTTTGATGCCTACAATTCTTTCATCTTCCACTGTGATCACCCCTTCTATAGGCAAAGCACTATTGGCTTCCTCTCCAGACAGTCTACCAGCTGTTCCTGTTAAGCACCCAAGTGGTGGAGCTTCCACAGGAAATAAAACATGGACAGTTGTTGCATGCTCTTACTAGAAAAAGATAAATGGGTATACAAAGTTCTTGATAGCTGCACAGAATCAGACTTTTGGAGTTCAGCAGGAAATGAGAGACTGATGAGACCTGAAAAGGAAACACACACACACACACACACACACACACACACACACACACACACACACACACCAGAGTTTAGATACAAAAAGTTACATACAGACATCAGTATGTCAATTTTGAAACATTTTGATTTATACTTCGGTTTGTATATTGTATTCCTAGTGACAAATTCTATACATGCAATATGCAGATCATTAGGTGCAAGGACTGAATTTATCCCTTTTGTTGGCTCCTAACATACTGTACTCATCAGTCCAAATTAACTTCTTTCATTATACAATGGTGTTTTTTTTTTTTCTTATTTTTTTGTTAGGTGGCTTCTCCTTCCTCTAATAATCATGTACTACATTACATTGGACTCGAGGCATCCATACAATGTGCTTGTTACATATTTTACAGACGGTAAGTGTGAGATTACCTATTTTAGCTCTGACATAAAATGAGCATGATTTTATAATATCAAACCTTAAACTACAATAAGGATTAAGAATTCAAACAAAACAATTTTTTTTCATTAGAGAACTGAGGTTACTGGGACAATTGACTATTTCTTAAGTGAAAATCTTAAGTGTGTCTTTGTGTACAATATGCATGATATATGTGTGTATATATTTTCATTTGTGTTAGTGACAGCTATGTGTATGTCATTGTGCACTATGCAGGTACAGAAGTTTACGGATAAGCTTGTCTGTTGGTCTTCACCTTCCAAATACTTTGAGACAAAGTCTCCTCTTGTTTGTCACTGTGTACAACAAGAGAATTGGCCCACAATTTCCAAGGAATTCCCTCGTCTCCATTTGCTATCTTGATAAGGATGCTAGGACTACAGATAATATATTAAAACATCTAGCTTTAAATGGAAACTTAGGATTCTAGTCTCTGCATTTTCACAATAAACACCTTATTCACCCAGTCATCTCTATAGTCTAAAATATTCTCTTAATATGGAAACACAAGCAAAAGAAAAAGATGTTTTATACTGTGGTAAAAGCTACAAGAATTATAAACATATATGAATAGCCAATTAAATTTGATTAATATTTAGAGACTCAAAACTGATTAGTAGTCTAGAGATACATTCTTTCAGTCACAATTTTCTTGTATTTTTTCTTGTTTCATTCATGAAACATGTTCATATTAGGTTCTCATAGAGATAAAAGCAAAAGACAAGAGGCAAGAGCAGTAGTGGAAGAGGACTAACAGTGAAATGATTTTTAATATGCATTTTCACTCTCCCAAAGGAGAGTCCTTTTCAGACCCTTGTCCAACTAAGAGAGGATATTTATCTATTTCAGCATTTATAAGCCTCCCAAACTCATAGAAAAGAGTGGGAGTTAGTTACAAACTATTTGAAAGCCATGGTCCAGAAATAAGCACTTACTGAAGTAGATTTCATCTTACCATAAATGTTTTCTACCATAGCAACAGGGCTCCATGTAGTAATAATGTGAACTAGCAGCAAGACACAGACAATTTATATCTGAGAGTAGTGGGAGAAGCCTGGAGTCCACAGGACAGATCACAAAATGAAAGCACCATAAAGGAAGACAAAGTATCTATCAAGAAGTCAAGCATTAAATCCAAAACAACTCAGTCAGGTTGACATTAAACCTCATATTAACTATGATTTACTTTAGTGTCTATTACTCAACTTACTATGTTGGACTTTCAACAAATAGCTACAACATTTCAAAATCAATAAACTACATATAAAGAGAAAATCAAATAATAGAATAAAACTCAGAAATGCCACTATTTTGGCAATGACCAGAGAAAAGAATTTGAAATAATTATCATACTGAGAAGTCTAATAGAAAATTCAGGCACATAATAGTAAAAAGGACTTAGTATGGTATGAACATGGTTCTCAAAATTCGCAATTTGAACATTTAATTTTCAGGGCAACAATATTGAGAAGCTCTATTTTTGGAGGGGCAATATATCTCCGGGTTCTATTCATATAAACAAACAGCACCATTGTGAAAAGTATCTGTGGAACTAAGTTCCTACTACTTTGTTGTGTTAGGAACAGTGTTGTTCTTTTTCAGAAGACAAAAGAGTCCAGATATCATCTTGTGATCAGAGACAGGGTTTTTCACCAAACACTGCAACCCAGCACCTTGCATTTCCACATCTCCAGACATCTGAAAGGCTAAATATCTGTATAAAATCTACAACGGAACAAAACAAAGCAACAGCAACAAACAAGTAAACTAACAAAAATACATAGGTACAAAGCAAACAATACGTAAAAAAATGCTACCTATGTTTCATAAATAAATCCAAATATATCAAAATTAAGCTTTCATAAAAATATTTCAATTATATCGATTAAGAACCTTATCATAATTGATAGGAAGACAGAACAATTACATATGTCTATAAAGTCTGAAAAGAACACAAGACCCATATTTAGACCGAGAGGGTACAGAAAACTAAACGCTAAAATCAGTGAAGGATGGAGGCCTTATGTGAATTTCAGACAAACTACATATCAAAAACAGAAAACCTACCCTGGATAAAGATGGGTGGTTGTAGAATTCTCTTAGCATATTTTAAATTCATCAATTTTCATTTGGTTTCTAACGCCTGTTCACTCTAGCTTTGTGGTACCCTACTTGACATGTAGTAATATTACACATTTGTGTAGTACTGTTGATCATTTCTATGTCTACTTTCAGAAATATTTCTGGAGAGAGGGCTCAGCAGTTAAGAGCACTTGCTACTCTTACAGAGGTCCTAGATACAGTTCCAAATATCTACATTGTTACTCTAGTTCAGGGGAATTTAATGCCCATCTCTGGGCTACTCCTGTACTGACTCATTCTCTCTCTGTCTCTGTCTCTGTCTCTGTCTCTGTCTCTGTCTCTCACCCACACATCACCACCACCACTACCAGCAGCAGTAATAACTATAGTTAAAGAATAATAAAACCACAAATGTGAGAACAAATGGGGGGGGACATGGAAAGAATTGGAGTGAAGAAGGTAAAGTATAGTTGTAAATTTTATACTTGTATATGAAAATTTCAAAGATAGAAAATATAGTTAAAAATAATAAAAATTCATGATTTCATGTTATTTAAACAATATAGTATATGTCTTTAATGATATTGAGTTGCATGATATTCTATGTACTTTAAAATTGGACCCTGTTGGTTGCATGATTTACTGATTGTTATCAGGAGAGCCTGCTTGTTCAATAACTGATATTTTCCATACTCCAGAGTTTGTTTATTCATTCTGTTATTTCTTCTGTGGGGCAGAAAATGTTCATTTGGATATATCTCCAATTATTTATTTTTACTCTGCTTTCATTGGTTTCTGAATTACATTCATGGGATCATTGGTAGTATTTTTGGCAAAGATAATTTTTTTTTACTTTTTATGTTAGATAATTTTTATTATATTTGTACTTTTATCCTTTAATTGAAATAGATGATTTTTCTCACATAATATGTCCTGACTACAATCCTCCATTCCTCATTACTTCCCCTTTACTTCAGATACAGCCCTTAATCACCCCTTATTTGAAAACCAACATGTGTCTAAAGGAAACTAATGCTATATAATATGTTATGATATAATATGATTGATATAATATAGTATAATGTAATATGATATGATATAACTAAAGCAAACAAATCAGAATAGAAAGAAACAAACAGAAGGAAAAGAGCCAAAGAGAACAAGGTAAAGAAGCCAACTCATTTGCACATTCAGTAACTCCATAAAAGTTGATGGAAGCCGTAATGTATAAGGAAAAGACAAGTAGTATAAAAATAAAGACGAAAAATCACATAAATTGGTAAAATTAAAATGAGATGAAGTTAAGAAAATGAAACAGTAAAGCCCTGCCATGCCATTGTAAGACAAGCATCTTCAAAGACGCCTTGGCATTTGTTGTCTGTGGGCCATCTGCAGCTGGCATGCAGCATAAGCTTGAGAGGCATTTGTTTCTCCAGTGCGACTTCCTTGAAGGAAACTAAACTTTCTTCTGCAAGTGGTTATCAACTGCAGATTGCTTCTGGGTTATGGATGGGGCCAAGTGTCCAATTATTTATTTTCTAGAACCCCGTCTGGAACCGACCCAAGCAGGCCCTGTGAATGCTGTCTCAATCTCTGTGAGTTCGTATGTGCATCAATCCTGTTGATTAAGGGATCCTTATTTTCTTGGTGGTCTCAGTCCCCTCTGGCTCTTACATCCTTTACACCTCTGCTTCTGAGGTGGTTCCTTGAGCTATGAGGGGAAGAGATATTTCTTTTAAGACTGAGTGTTCCATAGTTTCTCACCTTGTGCATAATTTCTGTCTACAGGTCTCTTTATTTGTTCCTGTCTGCTGTGGGAGGAAGCTTCTCTGATAATGGCTGAGAAAGGAATTGGTCAAAGTGTATAGCAGAATATCATTAAGATTCATTTTTGTTTTTATTTTGTTTTTATAGCAGTGGTATATGATCTTTCCCTTGATTTCTAGGTAATCTCATCTCAGATTCTTGATCACCCAACCAATATTAGGTATAGGTATTGTCTTGTAGAGTGGAAAGATATTTGTTGGTTACTCCTAGAAGCTTTGTGCCACCATTGCCCTATCGTATCTTACAAGCAGAACAACATTGTAAAACAATGGTTGGGCTGGTGTTTGTTTCTCCATTGACATCCTTCCTTTATCAAAGATGCAAGCAAATAAGCAGGAAAGCTCTATATGGGCACCAACTCAAATATTCCACATTGAGTTAACTACATGAGTGCTGTCTTCAGCAATGAGGCCTTGTTTTTATTTTGTAGATACAGTACTCTGTCATGTTTTCTTCCATGTTACCCATGGACAACAAATCCATTAGATTCCACTGCCTTGGTTCTGGAAGCCTCATATAGTGATAAAAGAGAGTTAGATGGGGTTATATCTCACACAAAATTTGGTAATTTATATTCCTTCCTATATGGATATATATTAGGAAGCTTATAATATATTGTTTCCATACTAACCCTCAAAAAGAACTTATTTGTTATTTACTACCTCATTCCTGCTATTACTTTCTTCTTTGTACTTGATTCTGCTGTTTCAGTACTCCCATTCATCAATAATTATCCTACTTTTCTTTCCTAAGGCACTCTATCTGATTCCCCCTAATTCTTACTCAATAACTACCCTTTGTAGTATGAACTGCAGCTTTGTTATCATCGATTAAACAGATAATATCTACATATAAGTAAATACAAATCTTATTTGGCTTTCTGGGACTGGCTAACCTTACTCAAGATGATTCTTTTCTAGTTGCACTTATTCATCTGAAAATTTTATGATTACTTCCCCTCCCACTTAAAAAGCTTGAGTAATATGTCATTGTGTTAATGTATCACATTTCCCTTATTCACTCTTCTATTAAAAGTCATTTAGATTTTTTCCAGTTTTTAGCTATTATGAATAGAGCAGCAATGAACATAGTTGAGCTAGTGTCTCTGTGATAGGATAAAAGATTCTTTGGGTATATGCTAAAGGGTAATATAGTTGTATCTTGAGGTAGTTCAGTTCCTGTATTCCTGGAAAACCACCACACTGATTTCCTTAGTACTTGTACAAGTTTGAACTCCCACCTGCAATGAGTGAGTGTTCCCCTTATTTGACACCTGCACCAACATGAGCTGTACCAGCATGAGCCATCAGTTGTTTTATTGACCTTGGACATTCTGATGGGCAAAAGACATAAATCTCAAAGTAGTTTTGATTTGTGTTTCTAAGGATGGCCAAGGAGGTTGAGCATTTCTTTTTATTTTTTAATTATTTTTTTATTTATTTATTAAAAATTTCCACATCCTCCCTCCTCCCATTTCTCTCCCCCTCCCCATACTTTCCCTCCCCCTCCCTCTCCAGTCCTAAGAGAAGTCGGGGTGTCCTGCCCTGTGGGAAGTGAAAGGCCTTCCCTCTTCCATCCAGGTCTAGGAAGGTGTGCATCCAAACAGGCTCCCAAAAAGCCAGTACATGCAGTAGAATCAAAGCCCAGTGCCATTATCATTGGCTTCTCAGTTAGGGCTCATTGTCAGCCATATTCAGTGAGTCCTGTTGGATCACATACTTGTTCAGTCCCAGTCCAACTGGCCTTGGTGAGCTCCCATTAGATCAGTCCCATTGTCTCAGTGGGTTGACACACCCCACATGGTCCTGACTTCCTTACTCATGTTCTCCCTCCTTCTGCTCTTCATCTGGATCTTGGGAGCTCAGCCAAGTGCTCCAATGTGGGTCTCTGTCTCTATCTCCATCCATATCCAGATGAAGGTTCTATGATGATATGCAAGATA
>NC_022016.1:2214558-2215825 GCF_000317375.1 Microtus ochrogaster
GTTCAGTGTATCTGGTTTTATATTGAGATTTTTGATCCATTGAAGTTGTTTTATGTGCAGGGAATAAGTATATTTCTATTTGAATTCTTCTACATACAACTGTCCAGTTTGACTAGAAAATTTTTTGATGATGTCATCTTTTTCTAGTGTCTATATTTTGGCTTCCTTATGAAATATCAAATGTCCATAAAGGTTTGGATTTATTTGTGGGCCTTCAATCAGTTATATTCATCAACATGTCTATTTTTGTACAAATACCATGCTGTTTTTATTACTATAGCTCTGGTGCAACTTGAAATAAAGGATGGTGATAACTCAAGCTATTCTTTTATTTTTTGAAGGGTCTTCTATTCTAAGAACATTTTGTTGTTATCCTTGTATGTATGAATACTACTGATTTTGTGAGTTAATTCTGCATCTAGCTCCATTGCTGAAGCTGTTTATCAGCTGTAGGGAATTGTAGGTGGAACTTATAGAGTAATTAATGAATATTATCATATCATCTTCAAAAAATGATATTTTGATTTATTTGCTTTTTTTTGAATTCCATTTGTCAACTTCAGGTGTCATAATGTTTGAGTTAAGATTCCAAGTATAACATATATTTGTGATAAAGAGGTATGGAGAGAGTGAACAACATCATCTCTTTTGTTTCATATTTTAATAGAATTTTTTGAGGTTTCTTTCCATTTAAGTTGATGCTTGCTATGGACTTTATATAAGATGTATTTATCATTATGAAGTATATCTCTTATGGTCCTTATCCATCCAGGACCTTTGTCTTGAAAGAGTGTTGGAATTTTCAAAGGCTATTCTGCATCTTATGAGAAAATCCTGTATTTTTTCTTTTAGTTTGTTTATAGGGTGGATTACATTTGTTACTTTATGTATACCTGCATCTTTGCCATAAAGCCTATTTAATCATGGTAGATATGGATAATCTTTTTGATTTGTTGTTGCAGTCAGTTGTTTGTTTGTTGGGGCTCTATGTGCATTGACTTTAAAGGTAATGACAGCCTTTTAAAAAGATTTAGACAATGTTCCTTCTGTTTCTATTTTGTGGACTAATTTGAGGAGTATTGGCATTTACTCTTCCTTGAAAATCTGATAAAATTTTGTGTTATAATAAGTATGGCCTTGAGCTTTTTCTCTTTAGAGAAAATATCTATCTGTGCCATCTGTCCTTAAAACTCTCTATTGAGAAATCTGGTGTTATTCTGATAGGTCTACCTTTTTATGTTTCTTATTCTTTTTCCTTTGCAGCTTT
>NC_022016.1:2221475-2222855 GCF_000317375.1 Microtus ochrogaster
GGCAAAATATCCCGACGTTGGATGCCAAAATGTAATGGCGTAAATGAATGCAGACAGATTGTAAAAATATATACAGCTTTAATGGGGAAATAGACTTACAGAACCACCATTCCCGCGGATACCAGGAAAGCAGAAGCGAGCGCTGCGAGCATGCTCACCAGATTTATAGGTAAACATTAGCCCAAGGTGAACATGCCCCCTAAGGGGCTGGACTTATCCCTACAATGTTCCAAAAAATTAGATTCATTCCTCTTCACAGGGGAGAGGAAAGTAGGGTTTTCCACAAGGGGCTGCTAATTCTATAGGAATGGGGGCTGAGAGTAAGAATAAGCAACACTAAGTAGTGAGTGACAGAGCTTGGGATCAGACTTGAGGATTGTTTATGGAAGAATGGATGGAGAATGAATATCTGAAGTTTAATTACTTGTTTTGCTGGTTCATTTGCTTCTCAGGCTTGTGGGCTGGCAGATTTCTTGAGAATACCTGATGGAGTTGGGCACTGGCATGACAGAATGAGTGAGCATAAAGGTTGGAGGAGGATAGCTACATAATATATTGGAGTTGTGAGGGCAGAGAGGAAGTGAGGTCTCAGCAGCTGGGATTCCATCAAGATGAAGGTGAGACTGCAAAGTTGACTTACGAGGAATGGTGGGAGCATTGAAGATCCACAGTTGGACTACCAGCTTCCCTAGACTGAACAGCCTGTGGGTTCCCAGGTAAGGAGTGCTGGAGTTGTGGATTAAGAAAAAGTGATGTGTGATTAGTTTGGGAAGGCTGGAGACGAAGATCTGTGTAGTCCACTGGAGATGAGAGCAGGAGAGAAAGGAGTCTACAGCATTTTTTTTGTAATAGAGCTGAGAGTAAATATAGTGGATTAGATATGGAAGAATGGATTCTAATTAACCCAATTAAAAATGGGATACTGAACTAAACAGAGAATTCCCAACAGAAGAAGTTCAAATAGCCAAAAGACACTTAAGGTCATGTTCAGCCTCCTTAGCGATCAGGGAAATACAAATCAAAACAACTTTGAGATACCATCTTACATCTGTCAGAATGGCTAAAATCAAAAACACCAATGATAGCCTACACCGGAAAGGATGCGGAGTAAGGGGGACATTCATCCATTGCTGGTGGGAATGTGAATTTGTGAAACTACTTTGGAAATCAGCGTATCAATTTCTCAGGAAATTGGAAATCAACCTACCTCAAGATCAAGCAATACCACTCTTGGGAATATGCCCAAGAGATGCCCAGTCATACTACAAAAGCATTTGTTTAACTATGTTCATAGCAGCATTAATTGTAATAGCCAGAACCTGGGATCAACCTAAAAGCCCCTCAGTGGAAGAATGAATAAAGAAAGTGTGGAATATATAC
>NC_022016.1:2223771-2225221 GCF_000317375.1 Microtus ochrogaster
CCGTGTCTGTAGAGGTAGAATACCTGATGATATTCTTTTGTGTTTTGATAATTACCCACACATTTTAATAGAAGAGACTGCTGTTTCTGTTTTGTTTATTTCTGGCATCTATATTGGGTTTATTTGACTTTACATATGTGCATTCATTTTTACATTCCCTGCTGTTTTAGGTCTATGATTTTATTTGTATGCCACTACCACATTATTTCCATTATGATAACTTAATAATGTGATTTCAAATCATGTAAACAGATATCTACACCTTTGTAGTTCAGAGGATAGTTTTATCAATTTGCAGTCTGTGGTTTCATAAGAATTTAGGTTGTTTTTCTATTCATTTAAAATGTCATTGGAATTTTTATCAGTTTAGGCTGAATCTGTAGATTGCATTGTCTGAGAATTTCTAACAGAGTTGACCCATTTGGTTTCCTAGATATGGGATATGCCAAGTCCTTTGTGTCATTGCAAGTTTATCATTGTTTTATTATTTTAATCTAAAGCTTTTCTTGAACTTCCCAAGTTTAACGTGTTCTTAAGTATTTTACCCAATTTTCCAATACCTTAAATGAGATTTTATCAAATAATTTCATTTTGAAGTACATAATTTTAGTGTATTTACACAAAGTAATTTTTTTCTTGATTTCCTACATTGCAAGTTTAATTAAATTATGTTATTTCCAATGTGTTTCATGGCTTTCCTTATATAATACCACAGGATACAGAAATAGAAGGTCTCATATTTGCTACTTGTGTGTCATTTGTTTCCTTTTCTTACCTAAAATATCAGCTTATACCTTCTAATATCAAGTTGAATGAAATTGCTCAGAATGTTTACCTTATTATGATCTTAGAAAATGTTTCAACATTTTTTATGTAAAGCACATGAAGTTAACTGAGGATTTATCATAAATAAAGTTTAACATCCTATTGTACATTTTTGTCTATATATACCTCTTGTAGACCAGGCTGGCCTTGAACTCACAGAGATCTGCCTGCCTCTGTCTCCCGAGTGCTGGGAATAAAAGTGTGTGCCACCACCCTTCAACATTATATCTAAATCATTGAGCATTTTGTCATGAAATAATTTTAATTTTCTAAAGGTTTTTTTTTATGTGTGTCTTTTGAGCTGTTAACACTAATTTGACTTTTTACTCCGCCAGTGTGTTATTGGTCTGTGTAAGCAGAAGAGAGCAATGCAACCTGGGTGCACCTGATGTACTCATGATGCATGATCCTTTACAATGAGATTAAGATATTAAGGTTTTTTTTATTTATCAGGAATTACGATTCATGTTTTCTGTTCTGGATTGGAATATTTTTTATTAGTTTTGGTTTCCAGGTAATGTTGGCCTCAAAAATTGTCTTTGGAAACATTTTTATACTTTCAATTTTTTTATTTTATTTTTTTTTTAATTTATTTATTTATTGAGGATTTCTGCCTCCTCCCCAC
>NC_022016.1:2227417-2235865 GCF_000317375.1 Microtus ochrogaster
CAAATAATGAAAGCTTAACTTCTTCCTTTCCAATACGAATTCCCTTGATCCCCTTATGTTGTCTTATTGCTATTGCTAGAACTTCAAGCACTATATTGAAGAGGTATGGAGAGAGTGGACATATTTTATTCATTTTTTATTTTATTTATTTATTCATTTTATCCAATTGTCCAAGATACATATTTATTAATTCAATTTTGTTTGTCCGAGATACATATTTTTTTTTAAATTGATGCTTGGGGCTGGAGAGATGGCTCAGAGGTTAAGAACATTTCCTGTTCTTCCAAACGTCCTGAGTTCAATTCCCAGCAACCACATGGTGGCTCACAACCATCTGTAATGAGGTCTGGTGCCCTCTTCTGGCACAGACAGAGTTCTGTATACATAATAAATAAATATTTTAAAAAATTGATGCTTCTGTACCCAATGCTTGAACAGGAGTATGTTAATCACTTTTCACCTGCTTTCATAATACACATAGTATTTTGGTTAATTCTGTCCACATAATCTTTATAAGCTTTGTTTTCACTCTTCATTTTCTGTTTACATTTTTTATTCTTCTCTCTTATATTTTATTCTGATTGGAATTTTCCCTCTTTCTCTTTCCAATCCTTCCCCCACCACCTACCCTCTTCCATAGATCCACTCCTCCTCCATTTCCCTTCAGAAAAGAGCATGGCTTCTAGGGATATTAACCCATTAAGGACACCGCAATAACACAGCCCACAGAATCAACTAACCAGTATTCATACAGACTCATGGGGACTCAACAGACAATCAGGGAGTCTGTATAGATTAGGATCTCTGCATATATTTTGTGATTGTAAAGTATGATGTTCTTGTGGGGCACCTAATAGAAGGTACATGGGCTTTGTTTCACTCTTTTGACTGCTTTTGGGTCCCTCTTCCTTGCCTATTCCTTTTTGTTATCTCTCTGATGAATTTCAAAATATACATCTTCATAATTACAATTTATATTTTTGCTTGATCATGTTTACTATTTATGCTTGACTAATGCATTCTAAAATTTCAATAGTTACCTTCTTCAAGTAGAGGGATGCTACTTGTTTATTCATCCTGATTTGTTTACTCAGTACTTTTTATTTTAATCATTGATTATTTTCCTAATCTAGTTGAGTTATCCATGTCTTCAATCACATCTTGCTGACTATTTTTACTTCTTTTCCAATTTCTTTGATGGAGCATTTTTCTTGTATCTTTTTTGCCTTGCAGTGATGTCTAATTATTTGGTAGTGAAGTTGTTTCTACCAGTTTTTACAGACTGCCTTCAAACTGAATAGATTTTTTTTCCTCTTTATTCAAATTCCATCACTGGTTGGATGGGGTTTCATGACTGTTACAAAAGTTATTTCATATCATCTCCATAAAACTCACTGTTGTTCTCTGTGAAATCAAGATTGGGTGTGTTTATGGAATTGGCAGTAGCAGAGAGGGTAATTGGGTTGAGATCCAGAGACAATTATTAATTGAAGGAATCTCAAGTGGTCGGATACGATCACCAGGTATCAGCTATAATATAAGCAGGTACTAGGACATTGGCTTCCCTAGTGGCTGTAGAGTTGGAGTTCTGAGATCATGGTTTAGAAATAGTCTGGCTACTGAATCTAGAAGTATAGACCCATTGAGTGTGATATGAGGGTGCATTCGCTGATCTCAGAGCTGGTTTCTATCACACTGTGGCAGATTATAGTAGTGCATACCTAGAAGCATTGGCTGGCAATATGTCTGGAGTCCTGAGGGGAAACAGAACTACTGTTTCTGTTAAAGTGATGTGTCACAGCAGATGAAGTCTTGAGAGCAGTCTTGAAATCATAGCTCCCAAAAATGCAGACCCTAAATGGGGGATATAGCATCTCAGGATCTGGGCATGAAAATACTCTGCATCATTGTCTCTGGGGAACATGGGTTAGAAGTAAGTAAGAAATATAAGTCAATACCCAATGTACTCCTAGCACACAGCAGAGAAGGATAACAGCAAGCTGGTCCCTGAAATAATCCAGAAAGAAGCTGTTTAGTCCAGGGCACATCAAAGAAGAAACCCTGTTTTCTGGTATGAAGTAGCAGTATAGCAACTGTGACCATGAAGAGCAGGGGACAAAGTGTTGCCTGTTTATCTTAGACAAATGCAAATATGAACTGGATCAGATATCAAATAAGCTCAGCATTGGTGAACACTATAGATATCCCCAGTGTTCACGACACTGTAATGTTGAATGAAAAAAAAACATGCTTATGTTTTCTTCATCTTCTTTTATCCTTGAGAAGTCATCCCTCTGAGAGGATTCCTTCTGACTTTGAGTGGTTTTTCAGGTGAGGAATAGTGTGTCTCAGCCAGTGTTCCTGGTCTTTTCTTTTAGATTATGTCAGCTACTCTGAACCATTCATTTTCTGCTACTGCTTTACAGCACCTTGGAGGCCATACCTCCATTGGCATTTAGTTGGCACTTTGCTCTCTTGTTTTAGGAGACAGGACATGAGTGTTGGGACTCTCCAGCTCGATGCTTTGCTGACATCACTCCTGCATAATTAGAATGTTTGAAAATCATATTTTTGTCATTGCAAATGGTGCCTAAAAAATGTGATTCATCTAATAGCTTTCTCTATGATGTCATTGGTAATGGAAAGAAATAATTTTATGCTTAAAAATGTTTACTTTTTCAAAGACCTTACAGTTTATAAAAAGAATCCATCTAAAACAAGGTTATAAAAATCTCTGTTTTTGAAAGCTTTGACATATATATATGTATATATCTATATCTATATCTATCTATCTATCTATCTATCTATCTATCTATCTATCTATCTATCTATCTATCTATCTATCTATCTACACACACACACGCTCCTGATCCAGAGTTTAGTGTTATTTTCCCACACCGACATGTTCCATCTTCCCAGAACCATCTATTACATGATTATGTTCTTTCCTCTTGGTTTGCACTTCCACATCAACAACACTCTAACATGCCACTTATAAATACTTCAAGTTCTTAAATCTTTATCCTCTTTTTAAGAGTCTTTAAATTCTCTCCTACCCACTAGTCTGTGTGTCCACTGGTATTTAAACGCATACTTTTTATTACTGTAATTTTGTCTTCATGACTGATAGGAACAGTAGTACTTCTTTACTTATCTTTTGAAAAATTGACTTGTCTTTGGAAACTTTTATTCTCCTACGTACATTTTAAGAATATTTGTCAAAACCTTCAAAATTTGCCAAAGTAAACGTTACGTTCTGAGATGTATCAAGAATTGAGACAATTTTGTAAATGTCATCCAATATATATTTAGCACTCAAACTTGGAAAAGACATTGGGGGCTCTTGTTATGAGATAAACTTTGTGCAAAATAGTTTGCAGGGGCCAGAGAAATGGCTCAGTATAAAGAGCACTTATTTCTCAGGTGTGAGGACATGACTTCAGATTTTTAGCACCTATGTGAAAAACTGGGCATAAACACAAACGTCAGAGACTTGAGGATTACTTTTATTTTCTGGTTACCAAACTAGCTCTGTAGTAATATTACATTTGTATTTTAAATAATAAAGCTTGCCTGAATATCAGAGAGTAAAACAGCCCCACTGGTCAGACTTCTTACTACCAGTGGTAACATACACCTTTAATCCCGGTAGCCACACACAACCGGGAGATGTGATACATGACTGAAATCGCAGAACTAGAGGGTACTATAATTCAGGAGGAGACAGTTCTCATGCATACTATCATTCTGAGATTCTTCGAGGCAGGTTTGCAATTTTCAGACTGCAATCAAGGTAAGAGTCAGTTGTTGGCTGCTTTGCTTTTGGGATCTTCAGGTTAAATCCCAACTTGTTTCTCTGAATTTTTATTAATCTTACATCATAGTTCCTTGTTCAATGAGAGAACATGTTTTATGGAATAAGTTGGATAATGATAACGCATGATATTTGATTCCTTCTATCCTCTGATGCACGTACAGCTATGAACACCCACACATACGTATGAACGAACAAATATAGCAACACACACACACACACACACTCTACAAATACATAGTTCAGACACACAAACACAGTAATAAATTGTATGGTTTGTGACATGCATGTCTCATAAGATTTCATTGTAAATTCTTGTTGTTAGGATCACATTAGCGGATATGCAGAATTCTGCCAAGGTTAGTAAAAGATTCAATAGAGTCCATGTGACTCTAGAATAAGTTCTTAATGACCTGCTCAAATAACTATGTATTATATGTACACTGAAGCTTCATAAAGTAAGTTTAGCCTCCCTCAGGAAGAATCCTAATAAAACTTTTGTATTATTTGTGTCACTAATGGATGCCACAATTTTCATCTTGGAATTTTCATGGTACTTTATGTGCTGTGGTAGAACAATGGAGGAATGTTTCTTCAGGGTCATGGGCTCACCGTATGAGTTGGAATATTTGCTTGCATAATAACTTTAGTGTAAATAGGATAGCTATCATTAAACCCCTAGAGTTGAGTTAGCGCTGCTTGAGTTTGATATACAATCCAATGAGAAAAATATTAATGTCTAAATAAAGAATTCTTACTGCAATCAGAGTAGTGTATTCATCCTTTGGAATTGGAACATGCTAGTTATAGATATAAGTTCCTTTATCTCATCCTTGTCTGCATTAAAATAAATCCCATGACTTCCCATAAGTCCCATGAGTGCCTGAATATTTTGACTTTAAAAGGATACCACTTTACACAGGTGAGAATATTATTCTGCCTCCAATTTCTTACTATTCTCTGGAGAGTGACATTGCAAACCTTGAACTCGAGAAATAACAAATGGCAACTTCATTAAATTCCAATTTGTTTTTGTTTCTGTAACACTAAATGTCAAAAGTAAATAGACTTCAGGAGACTCAAAAGACAAAATATAAAGTCAATTATATTACTGAGGTTAGGGTACAGTATTTGGTGTCCATACAGCAGTTCACCTGAGTCATCATGAGTTTATGTACTAGAACACTAGTTTTATTTGTGCCAAGGTTTATCTTCTCCAGAGACTGCAAGTCGCATCAGAGGATACTGAAATTTGTCTCTACTTTATACATGATAGGCCTCTTGTAATTCAACATTCCAAGCATCTCAAGAGAAATATAAATAAAATAAAGAAAGGGTCAGAAAAAATACCAAGTTAACTGAGCCAGATATAAACCTATAATTACTGTAGAAATTCTAAACCTATGAATAACAATACTGGCTCAGTTGAAACAAGTTTAGATAGAAATAAAAAGAGTGAGTGACTCTAAATGATTGGTATATCTTTTATTATTCTTTCTCAAATTTCGTACTCTCAGTGTTGAAAGAGAAATGTCTAGCTGCTCACCAAAATACGTGTTCTTCTTTAATAATTTAGAGCTGTGCAAAGCAAAGCCTACACAGCAGGGATTGTTTCTAGGTCCTCCTTACTTCTTGGTCAGGCCATGTAAATCGAGTGCTGTATATGGAACGTGGGAGGATAAATGAAAGAGGTAAAGATTAGATGTCCCTTAGAGAGTGCTCTGAGGCTTTAAAATTAGTCAATCACACAGTGGGAAGAACTTCAATTACTGTATGGATGCTCTGTAATAAGTAGAAACATGCATTTCCAAATTATCTAAGCATAGTATACGTTTCAATAGGAAACCTAATGTCTTTATCTCAACTCTCCCAGAGCCTTAGAAAAGAGACTTTTATGTAGGTAGAATTCTAAGAAGTGATAAGCAGAGAGTAAGAGTGAGTCATCAGCAAGATGAGTCAGAGAAGGAAAAAAAAAGAAAATGTACCAACGACTTTCTGAGTTGGCCATCAGTGCAGACTTCTTGTTCTTAGTCCTCCTAATGCTACTGAAGCAGTTTACAAGTTCAACCCTGTCTATGGTGGAGAAAGAAGAAAGATTTCAGTAAAGCTCCCAGCTCCAAGCAGCCCAGGACTAAACTTCGTACACTGATTCTGTTTTGACCTTGCCCCTGTATATACATATAGTTGTGACTTAATGATATTATTAAATTGACCACATTAACCCTGCATTACGCTGGTCTAGTCAGGCCTTCAACTCTTTGTGTCTTTTTAAAGGGTGACTTAGAACTCACTTATTTAAGAACTTGGAGCATTTTCCTGGAATATGAACCTAAGTTTATAGGAAGGATCAGGGTTTGTTTTATTTGATGGACACAAATGGTGACTTTTTTTTCTTCTATAATATATATCAAGAAGGTTTGTTGAACAAAATAAGAAGCTATAAGGAATTGTGCTTGTTGTTTATATGGCTTAGTGTCTTTCAGCTTCTAGAAAAGTGGTTCTCAACCACAGGGTTGCAACTCCTCTGGGAGGTCACATATAAGATATCCTTCATGTCAGATATTTTCATTATGATTTATAACAGTAGCAAAATTACAGTTATGAAGTAGAAACAAAATTAATTTTGTGGTTTGAGCCACTAAAACATGAAAAATTGTATTAAATGAGTACAGCAACAGGAAGTTTGATATGGTTGTTTGAATATAGTCAGCCCCCATAATGTCAAAGGGAGTGGCCCTATAAAGAGTTGTGGCTTTGTTTGTGTGGTTATGGCCTTGTTAGAGGCAGTGTGTCATTGTGGGGGCAGGCTTTAGGCTGTTTATGCTCAGGACACTGCCAGTGAGTCAGCTGACTTCCTTTTATTTTATTGAAAAAATTTCTGCCTCCTCCCTGCCTCCCATTTCCCTCCCCTTCCCCCACTTCTCTCCCCTCCTCCCCACTCTTTTCCCCCTCCTTCTCCAGTCCAAAGAGCACTCAGGGTTCCCTGCCCTGTGGGAAGTCCAAGGTCCTTCCCCCTCCATCCAGGTCCAGGAAGATGAGCATCCAAACTTGTTAGGCTCCCACAAAGCCAGAACATACAGTAAGATATGCTAAATTACAAAAAGTGCCTTTTGAGAATAAAAAGAGCACCAGGAAGTTGAATGAAGCTAAATCCTCTGTTCAAGAAGATAAACAGATTAAGAAATAGAATAAAGGGAGTGGTGACCTCAGGAGATGGTCACAAGGGCCTTTATTCCTAGCACTCTGGAGACAGAGGCAGGCAAAGGCTGAAGATGTCTGTGAGTTCAAGGCCATCCTGGTCTACAGAGGAAGGGAAGTTATCAATTGGTCTTTGGAGAACTTATCAGTAGATACACTCTGAAGAAAATGGCAGTCCTGTCCCAAAACCCTTGATTACCAATACTGCCCCTGTGATGAGTGGATTTCATGGGATCCTTTTCCATCCAAGATGAAATGATAAAGGCTCAAGTCTAATACAGGTCTTGTGCAGGTAACCAAAGTTCCGGTGAATGTATGATTTAAGAGATATGCCATGTCCAAAAGACATTTATTTATTACAAGTGGTGAAAATCTGGGGATGAAAATATCTTGTCAAGTTTGATCAATATAGTAAAACTTAAATTCCATTGTCCTTCACATATGATTTGTTGTGATACATGTGTTCTTGTTTATTTGTTCATGTAGTGCCTATGGTTTTGATGCTAACAGAAAAAGTTTACTAAATGTGATACAGCCACAAGTTCCATACAGTTCAATGTATGCATTTTTTTATCTTCTTAAAGAAAATATTTGCTATGGACATTTATCCATTATTCAAACAATGCCTATAAAGAGCTAGGCTAAATCCCTATGACATTTATTTTGCTATGCTAGAAAGGTATTCTATCTACTCACTGTAATGTAGATTTTAATTGAAACACTCAAGAAAAAAGACAAACAAGGACAGCCATCTTGCCATATGTCATTAATCCCAACACTCAGGACACAGAGACAGACAGATCTCTGTGAGTTCAAGGCCAGCCTGGTCTACAGAGCTATTTCCAGGACAACTAGGGCTATTGCACCAAGAAACCCTGTCTTAAAAAAAATCTACAAAAAGCAAACAAACAAAACCTAAAATAAAAAGACAAAAAAACAAATGAAAGCACACTTGCGTTGAAAAATATACACGGCGAAAGGACTGCACTTTGGTAATATAGAGAGTTAAAATGTCACATACTAAAACACAATTATGTTTAGCAATTTTTTAAATCTCCTTTGAAAGCTACTCAACAGCCTGCATTATCAAAACATTTACATTATAGTCCCAGCAAACAGCTACGTTACAGCAATGTCAAACCTTAGAATGCTGTCATGTACGCCTGAACCTTTTTGCTGTTCTATTCTTTGCTGTTCACATATGTGTCTCTGATCCATACTCATTTATTGGCAAATGCTTTGATTCATTACTTTGTTCTGTAGCTAATAAAATGTTATATAACCACTTCTACTTCTACAGTGAAGTAAGTCTTCAGGACAACCTGAATCTCTATTGCTGGGCCATACTCAGTCAAACGTGGCTGAAGAGTAATGTGTCTCTCTTCCCCTTTGAATTGATAGTTGTGCTTTTCTGTACCAACATATATATATATATA
>NC_022016.1:2236598-2238136 GCF_000317375.1 Microtus ochrogaster
CTTATATCTTCTTCCTGTTCTATCTCTCTCTATCTCTCTCTCTCTCACACACACACACACACACACACATAACCTTTACCATCTATGTCTCTCACCGTCCTTTTAAACAGGCTGAAAGCTTTGTTTCATTTTTCAGCTCACTTTACCTGTTTACATTTCTCTCGCACTTGTCCACTTCATTTTATGTTATTCTGTTTACTCTGGTTTGTTTTCTTCCCTATATCTCTCCTTTTTAGCTTATTGATAAATATAATCTCCCCTATGCTTTTAATTTGCCATTTTTCTTTTGCATTTTCTAATGGCATCTCCTTTATCTTTAATTTTATTTTTGATTTGCTTCCTTCCTAACTTATTCTGACTACATTCTATTTTCTTCCTTTTCTTCTATTTATATCTCTTTTTCCTGATGCCACATACAGTGGTTCCTTCCCCAAGATAAAGTTTGACTTGAACCCCAAATGAGCAATAGATCAAAAGAAAGCTCTGAGTGACCTGATAGAGGAATAGACTGCACTATCTGAAGGAGTCTTCTACTTGGGGAGTATCCTGGCAAAAAAATGAAGTAGTCAGGAAGGAAGAGGAGGCAGTGCTTAATGGAATGGAAATAAAATAGGTGAGAGAAAATGAGATGGAAAAAGAGAAATGCATGACACAAGAGAATTTACTTGGAATGAGATTGTCAGCAGATCAGCTGGGGGGAAAGAATGGAAAACAAGCTTGTTAAAGTAAATCCGTTGTCATAACTATGAGTGTTTTATTCTCTGCTTCCCTGTGTGGCTTTTTAATGCTGTTTTGTTTTTTCCTGACCATTTTTGTGTGACTCCATTTTGTCTCACAGCTTTTTGCTGTTTACCCAGCCCTCACTGATTCATATATGCTAGCGCTTAAAGTTTCTAAACAAAGGGTTCTGAAAGAGATTGTGTGATAGAGTGACTGTATGTACAGATCTGAGAGACAGATGGGGTTTGGAACTTAATTCTGAAAATCTGACTATCTATTGTCAAAGACTCCTCTTTATTATTGGTCTATATCATGAAACACAAGCCTTGGAAATAGATTACTGTATTCTGTCTTCTCTTCCTGGATTATAATATTTGCCAGTCTTTATGACAGAGATAACAACGCTTAACTTTGTAGGTAAGATTTATGTAACAACTGAGGGAATGGGTTTGAGAGCAAAACACAGCACTAGAGGCTGACAGAAATCTACCCTGCTTACCCTGCTGATCTGAATGTTGATGCTCTTCTAGAGCGCAAACATCAGAGGACCTCTCTTATGTACTTCATCTCAGTCACCTCAAAACCACCACCACAAAGAGCATGCCCACAACTACTTCTACATCTGGCTTTGTACTTTAGAATTTCAAAGCTGATACTTGGCAGTTACGTAGACCCTGCCAGTGTTTCCCAGATTATTATCACTATGATAATCTCTAAATATCCCACTTTCCCTTCATTACATTGAGAACAATTTTCTCAAAAAACATAAAAAGGATCAGCTTTACTCCGTGTCATTGTTTCATTCCAGATAGACTATG
>NC_022016.1:2239278-2243445 GCF_000317375.1 Microtus ochrogaster
TTGGGGCATCCATCTTCAGCCTAAAGGCCCATAGTATCCAGCAGACTTTCTCATGAAGCAGGAAATGTCAAAGACTGTTCCACTTATATTGGTAGATTGTCAGTCACTTTCTTCTGTATCCTGCAGAATGTCTAGCAAACTCTTTCATAAAGCATGAACCTCAAGGTATTGTCTTACCTTTGGCAAGTTCAGCAGTCACTTCTCTATGGGTCCTGCATGTTCAGTTCATGAAGAAGTCAAGACAAGAGCAGTTTCTTACCTAAATGACTAAAAAACTCCATGAGGAACCTCTTTGATGCCCATCTTCCTCTTGAAGTAGCTTGGTGCTGCCAGGAGCAAATGTGTCTCACAATCATGAGAAGTCCTAAATTCTTAAAGATTTTAAATGTTGCAGTCTTTGGAAGGTTTAAAGAATGTCTATCCACATGAAATATACTTCTATACATCTAGAAAATCTAACTAACATTACTACAAGCCTGACTATTATAGATGATTATCTATTAGTCTATATTTCTTAATTATACATTATATTTCTAAATGAGCTGTACAAACACAATACCATAACCATGATCAGAAATACATATACACAGTACAACAAAATTGACCTTAAATTTGTATCAATAAACCAAGATCCATACCAATGCAAATCTCTATAACCATATCCTCCTTTACATGTAAACAAACATTTATAGACAATATTTGGGAATATAGGCATATTCTCCACCAAACTTCTTTCTGTTTTTTATTAGGTAAAGTATTTTGGGGAGGGTATATTCACAGGGACCTTTCAGAGGATCTTGGAGCATCAAAAAATAGAGTCTGGATGCAATCCACAGGTTTTCATCTTCTGTGGAAACAAAAGAAGAACTTCTTTTCCAAAGCATCATATCCTTAGAAGCAAATTTTGAAGTCAAGATACCTTTGTAATATATATGCTGGTTTAGCTTAGCAGCCCATGTAATGAAATGCCTTTCTGTACTTAGCTCCTTTACAGTAAAAAAAAATTCAAAGAAAACACAATAATATACATAATCCCGACTCTCTGTGAATTTTCCATCTTTACATGGCTTATTCTTTGTTACTCCTTTTAATCTACGACTGTTTGTATGCTGTATCTATATAGACTTTACCACTTTTAAAATCATTTACTTCTTTTTATAACTGTCTATATTCTTTTCCTTCTCTCTTCCAAGCCTATGTACATTTATCCAACACTGTGACTCATTTAGGTCTTTTATGTCTAAATCTGTCCTATTGTGTATCTGAAATTCTTTTCTGTTCTGAATAGCTTCTTAAAATGCTAAGTACTTATGAAACTTAAGGTGCACCATTGCTAGGGCAAATATGGCCATGCCTGTTCGCCTCATCAATTCCAGCATGGTGGAGCTGCTCCTGCTTCTGAGAGCCATGCACACTACCCCATTTCTAGACACCAGTCTGCCAACATTGCCACCAAGCAAGCAGTACCAGGTTGCTCACAAAACCCATTCAAATGCTCTTATATACAATATAAGAGTCAGAGGTCATGCTGGCTGAATGGCCCAGAAAGCTGGCATTTTAAAACCACAGCTTTTTTTTTTTTCCTGCTACCGCTAAATTAGGAAAACCTCTTTTAATGGAACTACAACATGCTCCCAGCAAGCAAGCCCATTCAGGAAATTAAATGTGGTTAAACTTTGTTTTATTATCATTTAGAATATCTTTCCAAGCCCTCTCAGGTTTTACATGGATTTAGTCCACCACTTTGGCATGCCAATTTGTTGTAATAAGAATGCTTGTTTGTTTCCCAGCTGCTCAGACCCGAAATAATCACATAGAAACCATATTATTTGCAATACTTTTTGGCCAATAGCTTAAGAATATTTCTGGTGAACTCATATCCTAAACTAACCCATCTTTACTAATCAGTGTATCACCACATGGCTGTGGCTTACTGGCTAAATTTCTGGCATCCATCTCAGTGGGGCTACATGGCTTCCCATTGACTCTACCCTTCTTTTTTCAAGAATTCAGTTTAGGTTTCCTTGCCTAACTCTGTTTCCCTATAGCTCTGCTATAGGCCCAAAGCACTTCCTTTATTAACCAATGGTAATCTCCGCATACAGAGGGAGATACCACATCATTTACTTTGTTGATATTTGCTTAGGGAAGGGTTGAAAAAAAAAGTTGAACTATCACCCAGAAGAAGCAACCCACTCTAGATTTCATTATTCCCTAAAGCAAATAGCTATGATGGTGGTCTTCATGAGAACGATTCTCATAGGCTCATATATTTTATTGCTTGGTCCCAAGTAGTTGGGACTGTTTTGGGAAGGATTAGGACACCTGGCATTGTTGGAAGAGGTTTGTCATGGTGGATGGGTTTTGTGGTTTCAAAAACCTATGTCATTTCCAGTTAACTCTCCGATAATGCCTGCTTTACAAGGTATAAGTTCTTAGCTATTGCTCCATTAACACACCTGTGACTATCTCAGCTGCCATGTTCTCTGCACCATGACAGTCATGGACTCCAACTCTCAGAAACTGTAAACAAGGTTCCCATGACTTCTTTAAGTTGCCTTTGTCATTGTATGCCTTTATGGGCATAGAAAAATAATTAAGCAATTACATTTGTTTTTGCTTAAAAAGAAGCAAAAAAGCAACTTTGCCACAATGTATTTTTGAGTTTCTGGTGAGACTATTGTCAAAATTTCCCCTTCTTTCTACTTCTCCACCCCCAGCTCTATCAGCCCTGCAGTCTGCCTTTTACAATGCTCTTTATATTCACCCTATATTTTTAATCTTGGTATTAGAAGAGTGCAACATAATTGGAAATACCCAAAGATAATGTTACTAAGTCTTTCTTTTTTATTGATTTTCCTTGAGCTCTACATTTTTCTCTGCTCCCCTCCCTGTATCTCCCCTCCCCCTTAGCTGTCCCCCAAGTTCCCCATGCTCCCAAATTACTCAGGATATCTTATCTTTTTTTACTTCCCATGGAGTTTGGATCTATGTAAGTCTCTCGAAGTGTCCTCATTTTTGTCTAAGTTCTCTGGGGTTGTGTTATATAGGCTGGTGTGTAAAATACAGGATGGCTGTAGGTTTGCTAGATACCCTACTGACCTAGGTACAGAAGCAACTCTGTAGTTTTTCAATAGGTAGACTCACCTGGACTCTCTGCTGAACTTTCCCTCATTTTCCAAATATGGCAGAATATCAACAATTACTTCTCTGCCCAGATTGGGATTTTTATGTTTCAAATTAAATTCTTATGATAGGTACTCTTGGTTGTCAACTTGACTACATCTGAAATGAACTATAATACAGAAATGAAGAACAAACATACCTATGAGAATATTTTTGCTTGGTTTGAAGCAGGTAAATCCATTTATAATCTTAATCTTAGAAGTATAAAGACACATACCTTTGATCCAGACTTTGCAGTAGGAAGATACACATTTAATCTGGGCCATATTTCTTCTGGAATCCCATATAAGAATGTTAAAGAAGGATGTTTTTTCTTTGTTTGCTTGTTATCTCCTTGCTAACAAGTCCATTTGTTCATTGGCATTTGAGCCTACTTTTTGAAATTGAAATTTCATCATATATTGAAAATCAGTAGAGACATGAGGCTTTGTGGACTGACCAACTTTCTGTTCATATACTATCAGTATTAAATTAGTTGGACTGTAGCCTATACATGACTTTAATGAAGTCCATAGATATAAATATATGGAATTTATTTTATATACATTATATTTAAGTTCTGCTACTCTAGAGAGCTATCTATCATATATATATATCATCTTCCATCTTTTTATTGTCTATATATTTATTATCTCCCCATCTATCTATTTATATCCCTCTGTTGTCTGTCTGTCTATCTATCACCTATCTATAACTCAGACACCATATACTATTTGTACAATTGCATTAGTTGTGGTGAAAGACTGTGACCATGGCAACTCCTAAATAGGAAAGCATTAATTGGAGCTTGCAGTTCAGAGGTTTAGTTCATTGTCATCATGGTGGGAAGCATAGTGGTATGCAGGCAGACATTGTGCTTGGGAGGAAGCTGAAAGTTCTACAAGTAGATTGTCCAGCAGCAGAAAAGAGAGTAGCTCTGGGCCTTTCTTGAGCCTTTGAAGCCAATCACAGTAACACAGTTTTTCCAAAAATGTCACCCCT
>NC_022016.1:2243705-2245409 GCF_000317375.1 Microtus ochrogaster
GTGTGTGTGTGTGTGTGTGTGTGTGTGTGTGTGTGTGTGTGTGTGTGATATAGAACATGAGAGAAAATCACAACTGGTCAAAATTTAGAGAACAACTGATTGTGGATTGCCCAGCTTCTACACACTAAGCTCAGATAGTAATGGCTAGTAATAGGGGCAGAATGTTTGTAAGGGCTAGATTCCTGAGATATCTGTTATGAGATAATGTTTTCTCTATATGGCAGGCAATTGCATCCATGAAGGCTCAATAATATACTTATCTAAACAAGATTTGAAAACCAGATATACAAATTTGCATGTCAATATAAATGAGGGAAATCATACCAGACTTTATGTTAGATGAGGAGCTATAAGCAGTTAATATTTAATGATAGAGGACAAATGTATTCATCTTCTCTATGTACAAGCCTCCTGGCTAGTTATCCAATCCCAGGCTGTTAATTCTAAGTGTGTGTGTGTGTGTGTGTGTAGGTGTAGGTGTGGGTGTGTATATAACATAAAATGAGCTTGGCAGATTGCATTTAGAAATGTACATGTAATAATAATAATAATAAAAATGTAAGGTCATAGATTGAAAAGAAATGTGGAAATGATATAGAGTTTAAAGAAGAAAAGATATGGGGAAAATGGTGTAAAAGTAGTACTTATATAAGAAATCATGTTTTTTTTAAATTTAAAAAGAAAATAGTAACATAATTATTTGACAGTGAATCAGAAGAGATTCTTCCCCACGCCAAATCATATATTAAAAAGTTTAAAATTTTAGATGTCACTCCCTCAAATATAACTGTGAAAACAATCTGGAAAACATTTATGCCTTGACAAAATTAAAATTAAAAAAAGTAAGCAAAAGCTTTGGTAACAATATTCTGCAAGGGAGACAAAGTCATCGGTAGGTAGACTTTTCATTGGCACATAGTTTGCTCTGATTATATTTTTAAGCCTGATATTCTATGCTAAGAAATGTATTTCATGTTTGGGGGCTTCTCTTATGTAGAAATCTCTGTGGTTGTAATGTTGAGCCCTTCACTCCAAAAGTGTCCATCATGAGAAACCTGCAGGAATGAAACAGGGACCATACTGGTAATTGGACAAACCCAGTTATAACAGAGGAATTTATGGTTTAGACGGCAAAACATGGAAAGTGATGAAATGGAGCTGAACTGAGTTGGTTGGTAGTATTTAAGAAAAAAACATAAGAAAAGGATCCTGTTAGGTGAAAATTGTGGTGTAACAGAAAAGTATATTCGAATGGGAACAAAGAGATATAAATTCTAATCAAAATGGTACCAAACTACCCTGGAATGTTATGAGCCTCTGCAAATCTCAGTGGACTCCTATGCAAAATAAGAATACAATCTCTTCTAGCCTTCCTATCATACAGGGCCATTGGCAGATTCAAATCATATCCAGACAAAAGAGATGCCTTGTTATTTGTGCCCACATAAGAGGCATTTTATTACAAAACATTGAATCTAAACTAACTAGCAAAAGAGACGCCATGCTCCCCGCTCCCGGGGAAGGCACACACGATGAAGCTCCAACCCAGGATGGACGTAGGCTAGAATCTTCCCGGTAAGCGCACCTAGCGGTGCTACACCGATGATTAGAAATGGGCTAAATTAATATGTGAGAATTAGCCTAGAAGAGGCTAGATAGAAATGGGCCAAGCAGTGTTTAAAAGAATACAGTGTCCGTGTAATT
>NC_022016.1:2246019-2258740 GCF_000317375.1 Microtus ochrogaster
AAAAAATAAAGAAAGAAATTAAAGTCTTCCCTGAATTCAGTGAAAATGAAGGCACAACACATCCAAACCTATGGGACACTATGAAAGCAGTGCTTATAGGAAAATTCATAACACTAGGTGCCCACATAAGGAGAATGGAGGAAGTTCACATTAGTGACTTAACAGCACACCTGAAAGCTTTAGAACAAAAAGAAGCAGACTCACCCAGGAGGAGTAGAAGAAAGGAAATAATCAAATTGAGGGCTGAAATCAACAAAATAGAAACAAAGAAAACAATACAAAGAATCAATAAAGCAAAGAGCTGGTTCTTTGATAAAAGCAATAAGATTGACAAACCCTTACCCAAACTAATCAAACAAAATCAGAAATAAAAAGCGGGACATAACAAAAGACACTGAGGAAATTCAGAGAATCATTAGGTCTTACTACAAAAACCTATACTACACAAAATTGGGAATTCTTTTTAAAGCTACTTCTGAAAAATAACTGTCTTACTTTGTGAGTTTAGCATTAGCTCCATGGAATAAGCAAGCTCTTGAGTGACTTATTCTTTTTTTTAAATATTTATTTATTTATTATGTATACAATATTCTGTGTGTATGCCTGCAGGCCAGAAGAGAGCACCAGACTCCATTACAGATGGTTGTGAGCCACCATGTGGTTGCTGGGAATTGAACTCAAGACCTTTGGAAGAGCAGACAATGCTCTTAACCTCTGAGCCATCTCTCCAGCCCGAGTGATTTATTCTTTACTAAAACTTCATACCTTAAAGTGAATATCGCATGGGACTGTAAGGCCAAACCTATCATTCTTGAGAAATGATTTACCTAAAACCATAATGTTGATAAGAGAACAGATAAAATTAAGGAGGAAACAGAAGTATTGGGAGACATTACCCATGGAGAAATAAGAACACACACACACACACACACACAAACACACACACACACACAGAGACAGACAGACAAAGAGACAGAGACAGAGAGACAGAGATGAGACAGAGACAGAGAGACAGAGATGATGAGAACTGTAAGATTTTTTGAAAAAAGATGGACTTAACTTTGTATTTTTATAAAATATATTGTCCTTGGTTGCCTCTTAGTATTTGCAGGTAAGATATTGTATTTCTGAAATCATCACACATGTTGGACACAAGACTTAGAGGAAATTAGATAGAACTACTCTGGGAGCCTTCTCCCCGAGCATTAACTATCATAGTGTGGGAAGGTGCAAGACAAGTTGTCAATGAAGAATAAATAGACCTATCCAGTCGTAAAGACTATTGAAAACAACAAGAGTTACACTGGAAGGATTTCTCCAATTGTTCTATAGTAGCACTTTTATATTGGGGGTAACCAACAACTGTGTAATTTAATTAAGTCCCATTTGACGGAAAGAAATTTGTGCTTGGTACTATAAACCTAAACAACTACCCAAAGCTGGAATAGTCAAATTCTAGAAGAGAAACTAATCCTGCCAGTTTTGTCTATTTCACTATATCATGAATATTTATCATTATATTTGTAATTAATATACTGATGTAGAAATCTATTTCTTACCACTTCCATAAAAATTACTTCTTTTGTAGTAAATGGAGACCATTATATAAAAAATCCACAACTGGCACAACTGGTGAAAATTCTGACAATAAGTGACAATGATGTACTGTATAGCCAATATTGATATATTTATAATGTAACCCTTACATGAAAGTCTCAGAAAAAAATCAGGAAAACATGGGCAGAAGTATTTTAAGAGCCAGAAAACCAGGATTTCTTCTGCTGGTTAGTATTTTCCAGGCAGCCGGGCGATGGTGGCGCACGCCTTTAATCCCAGCACTCGGGAGGCAGAGGCAGGTGGATCTCTGTGAGTTCGAGACCAGCCTGGTCTACAGAGCTAGTTCCAGGACAGGCTCCAAAGCCACAGGGTAAAAAATAAATAAATAAATAAAAGTATCTTCCAGGCATGCCAGAGAAGGTACACCCATGAAATTTCAAGACTATGTTTTCCTTAACAAGACATGCATAAATACATAAGAACATAGATGGGGACAATTTTATAAGATCCCATCCTAAGATGAAAGTCTGTCAATGGTGGGTAATAGAATAGAAAAAATTTTTAACCATGAAGAACTCCTTAATAGTTTTTATATTCTTGACTTGTCAGCTCTAAATATTTGTACATAGAAGAAATATAAAATACACTCTGTATGTGTGTACTGTGTGTATATGTATGTAAGTATGTATGTATGTATGTGTAGCAAAATTTATTAAAGTGATCTTGAATTTGAGACAGATTTGGAAGAGCATGTGAGAAATTGAGATAAATACAGAAGTCATATAGCATAACAAATTAAATGAAACAACACTAAAGGTGATTGACAAAATCCAACTCCCTCCATGTCTTGGCGTCTCTCACAATGCCAAGATTCATACCATGGTTTTTCCCTCTCCCCAGAAGTCCTACCCATTCTCTTCTGCTTAGCTACTGGCCTTTCAACTTTTTATTAAACCAATCACAATGGCTTATCTTCACATAGTGTAAGCAAATATTACACACATTTTCCCTTTTGTCTGAAAAAAAAGATGTTTTAAATTTAACACAGTAAAACAATATATGATAACAAGAATTATCAAGTAAGGATTATATTGTAACATCCAATTCATTTGTATTTAGAAGATACTTTATTATATTGGTGAGTCCAAAGTTTTATATCTAAGATTTTTTTATCAAAATTTGTATTACCAATCTAAAATTAGCTCTTCAGATCGTAAAACAGTTAAACAACTTAAGCGATGTGTCTCTCAAACTTATATTTATTTTACATCCCTTTTGAATTTCTTTTCTGAATTTGGTGACAAATAATACTCTAATTATCTAGTCTTCAGGCCCATCAGAGACCAAAGAAGGATATTGTGGTACCTGAGTAAACAGAAAGTACAGAGCCAACCACTTCTAAAACTATAAAAAATGACAGAGACATCTGGCTGCCTGAACAGTCACCCATTTGGGCTGCATAACAAAACTACAATATTAATCTTCATCCATACCATATAAAAGGATGGCATGTGATAAATGACTGTAGCCAAGAAGATTTATTATGTCTCATCCAGGCTCAGAGCTGGTCCAATAGCAGAGGATATGTCACCTATATATGTCATCTATATATGTCACCTGCCTTGTTATTGTTGTTTTTTGTTCCTTCCTTCTTATTTTCAGTCAAGATTTTCAGGAGGTCTCCCCTTATCAAATCTTGTTTTTACTAGTTTTGAAGAAATCCATTGCTTTTTGTTTCCTGTGGAAACAAAGATATAATCTCTCCCCCAATGCAACACATTTCCTGACTTCTAATATGAAGTGAGAAATCCCTAAAACCTATAAGCTGTTTTAATTTAGCAGTTTTTCTATAACTCTATAATGCAATGTCTCTCAGCCGCTTTTGTCCCTTTTGTCCTTCACTCATAACATTATCATTCAAAAAATTCAAGGCAACCAAACATCATACAGGATCCAGATGCCCTCTCTATTTCCCATAATCATGACTTATTTTCTTTTTATAAAATTACTCCTTTAAAAGTTCTTACTTTATTATTTTTAAACTATTTTTCTATGACTGTCTACACCCAGTTTTCTTTTTTTTTTCTTCAGCATCTAAGCATATTTTCAAGCATTGTACATCTGGACTTGACTTCTTACTTGACTGTGGTTGCATGTGGCTTCCCTTAGCAGATGGCACTGGTGGCTGACTCTTTCCCAAGTCAGTAGCTCTAGCAGGTTATCCCACTGTTTCTGAGCTGCTGCTCTGGTTTACCTTTCTGTGAGAACTTAGCCTCACGTTCACCAAGTCCAATGCTCAACAAGAATACTGGGTCTGGAATGTTGCTAAGCCTGTGTTCACAATGAGTGACAGCTCACTGCTGGGAGTGCCTGCAGATGCCCAAGATGTGACTGCAGTGGCACGGGCTTGCATGAGTTCTCCATCTGTGTGTTTGTGCCTCAGGTCGGGCAACAAATTTTGTAGGACTTTCTTGTCAAACTTTCTTTTGGGTCTACCAGCTCCCTAATAATTACATGTAAACTTATGAAAAATATGATATCTTTCCTTTAGCTTAGGTGTGTCAGGCTTTCTTGGACCCCCAGCCACCAAATTATGATATAAAGGAGACTTATTTTTAATTATGAATGCTCAGCCTTAGTTTAAGCTTGTTTCTAGGTAGTTTATTTTTATTAACTTAGATTAACCCACTTCAATTAATCTATATGCTGCCCCGAGGCTCATTTACCTTATCTATGTACTGTCCATTGTACATTCTGGCTTCCTCCATGTCTGCCTTGTTGACTGTCAACTGGTTGGTAAACAGCTGACTGGCCCCTGGCTGGCTGATTTTTTTCTCTCTACCTGTCAGCCCTGTCTATTTCTCTATTTCCTAGTTATTGGCTGTTCAGCTTTTATTAGACCAATCAGAGGGAGCTGATGAAGGCACGGTAAAACAACAACACATAAAATATTCTTTTCACAACACTTAGACTCGTTCCCAACTAGCTCTTAAATTAATTAACCTATTTCTATTAATCTACATTCTACATATTTTTACCACTTCTCCATTCTGTATGTCTGACTCCCTCCTTATCTTGTTGGCATTTCTCACAAACCTAGATTCATCTCCTTTTCTCCTCTCTCCTGCCTATTCTCTCTCCCCTATCTCTTGCCCATTCAGGTTTTTTTTTATTAAACTAATAACAGTGATACATTTTCACACAGTGTAAACAAATATACCACAACACACTTATATGAGAATGATCCATGTAGCCAGAATAGGGTATCCGATCCCCAGGAACTGGAGTAACAAATAGTTGTAAGATGATTTGTGTAGGTCCTGGGGATCAAACTCAAGTATTCTACAAGGGCAGAATCATCTTGAGCTGCTGAGTCTTCTGACCAACCAGTATCTCTATTTCCTTTTAGTTTGGAAGGGCATGAACTTAAATCATCAACTAACATGGACTTTATGTTTTCTTTTTCTTTAGCATAATTTTCTAACAAACTAAGATCTACAAACACATGTTTTTCATGATACTGGTATATTGGTTTCAAATCAACTGGATTTGATTTTTATGTAAAATGTGTATTAACTTCCTTTACAAAATTTTTGTTTGGTTGGATTGGTTGCTTTTGTCTTTTCTTGACAACCACAAGGATGCCAGTCCAGCTCCCAGTATCAATGTTCTGCTTCTACACTGTATAGAAACCCAAGGAAAATTCAGTATCCAACTCTCATACTATTTATAATTTATCTGCTTCAATGTAGAAGCCTCACCCTATGCTGAAGTAACTGGGGTAAATAATAGAGACTTAAGACAGCCAGAAGACATTGCAACTTCTGCTGAAGGGAATTGATTTAGAAGTCAGTTTTTGTGACTGAAATTGGGTTAATAAATTATAAAACAGGCTTTTATATATTTTTGAGATATAATTTCTCCCTTTTTTGGGTGAACTGTACAAAACCATTCCTTCCATCAATGCAAAGTGAGAAACAACTGCATAATTAAGAAGTGGCAAAGAAAGCCAAGCAAAGAGATAGAAGAACGTTATCTGCTTATAGATTCCCATGAGACACTGAATCAAGCATACCCAAGACTCTTCTCGTTCTAGATTCCCACTGTGTAGGGCCATAATTCCCCTTGGTAATCTAAGTCTGTTTGAGACGATAATTGCTAAAAACCACATTCAACAACACATCCAGTTTCAGACTTGGGTATGTTATATGCTCCACTGACTTCCATCTCTCAGATCACACAAGACCCATATTTCTTCTTCATTATTCTCATTCTAATGCTTACTTCCTCAGATCAGTATCTCCTCCCAGCTCCTGGCTCGTCTTCCTGGAGATAATTATCATTTGCTTTATTCCTCTGCATCATCCACAGTTTATTATTCCTTTTCATGTCCTAACACTCAGTAGGGACAGCCTTTAGACAAAGTTGGTGTTCGTTTCACATAGCCTTTGATTTGAGTTTCAGAGTTGCCACTGTCCACCTTAGGGTAAAACTCTCTAAACTAGCTTTAATTATTTTATTTTTCTTATTCATATATTGTTTTAAATGCTTTTTGAAGAATTTAGTAGCTGAATGGGCCTTTTGTAAAATCTGCGAGCTAACCTCTTCAACTCATAATTAGGGAAAAACTGAGATCTGGAAATGTTAAGTGGCTTTCCAGGTCTCACAGCTGGTCATCCCTGGAAAATATTGTGATCAGATCTACTGCCCACAGGCTGGTACCCTCTTTCTGACCTTTTGCCCATTTTTCTTGGTGACACATGCATTTTAATAGGAAATGTAGTTACAGGCATCTTATGTACTCTCTGAGAAATGGCCACATCCAGACAGAACATTAGATGGACAGAGGAATGCAGGTACTGTCATTCACACAGTGGATCAATGACTGGTCAAGCATCCTGACAAGTTCGAGATTCTCCTCTAATTCCTAAGATCAAGAACTGAGTAGGCTGTCAGTTTGCATGTGACAGCTAGGGAGGCCAGCATGATCTGGAATTTCAACCGAGTCAGATCTATTTTCAGAGTGATAATATGAAGTGAATTTTGTAAGAAACTAGTAAAATAGCCAAGGGGAATTTAAAACTCATCAGACCCGAGTCTCCCCTAAATTCTAAGTCAGTACAAGAGATTATTTTATACCTTAATGATTAATGACTTTAATTCTGGAGTCAGATCCCTTGATTCGTAGCCAAATCTTACTATTAATTTTCCATAATTGATAAAAATTAGGGTTTTTTTGGTTTGTTTGTTTTGTATTTATTTATTTACTTTTTAAATGGTACATTATAGTAGAGCCTACTTTACAGGTTTCAAGGCTGTTAAGTAAGGTAATTTGGGGAAATGTTTAGAACAATTTTTGGGGCACCACATACCCGAGCAAGTGATTTGTTACTAATAATTTAATCATGTCCTTCATCAAGTATATGCATATTTTTTTAATTTGCAGGAAAGAAAAAATGAAATATAAAAGATAGAAAAAAATGAGACAAAGAAATAGCAGGTGAATAAACTTGGGGATTTAAAGTAAAGGGATGCATTCCACCAAAAATGTAATGATTAAATGGACAGAAGAGAATTACTGAAGAGAGGGTGGGTTCTCATTTGTTTGACTTAAGTGTTTTGAGGACCAGCTAATGATCCAGCAACCATGCTTATAAGAGAAGGAAGCCATCCTTATTAGGCAATTGCAAGAGAAATGAGCCATCATCTTATGTAGTTTACAGGAGATATAGTAAATATGTGAATAACCATAAAATCATGGTGATTTATGTAATGATGTGACCTTGCTAGGTCTTTTCTAGAAAGGATTAATTTTGAGTACAAAACCCAAGAACTTTCTGCCGTCTAAGTATCAGGTATATGTGTAGCTTGTTTATTTGTCAGTTCATTCATTTGTCAAGTTCTTTTTGCAAAAACAGCTAATCCTGCATCATGCTAAGGATACATGGATAGAAGACAGGTGAGAGATGTCTATAAGGGAAAAAAAATCATGAGATCTGATGAAGCCATGAAGCAGTATACATGAAAGTGAGGAATTATATAATTGTTCTAAGAGAGGATCCTAGTGTCTGGCCAGAACTGGTTTCTGGTTTCTTTTGTAGCCTGTATTTCTTGTGGAGAGCATTATTAGCCTAAGTGTGTGTGTGTGTGTGTGTGTGTGTGTGTGTGTGTGTGTGTGTGTGTGTGTATGGGAATATATATATATTTATATGGCATAATTTTCCCTTTTCTGAGGAAGCTGCACAAAACCAACCCTCAATGTAACATGACAAATAGCTTCATAATTTTGACTAGAGGATGAGGGTGAAATTGGCATCAAAAGGTCACATTAGAGATATTCTATTTCCTTCCAGCCCCCTTTGCACATACACATCTGCAGTCATTTTATACTTTCCTGATTTCTGTAGTTATTCCAAGTTTTATGCTCATATCTAAAGATTTGGAACTAGGATTGAGAGATGGGAAAGAACATGCAATGTTTGTTTTTCTGGGCCTGGGTTACTACACTCAATATAATTTTCACCAGGTCACCTATTTACCAGTAAAGCTCATGGTTTCTTTTATTTTTACAACTAAATAGCATTCCATGTTTTATATGTATACCTTTTAATTATCCATTTGTCTGTTGAAGGACATTGTTGCAGAACAGGATGTTGGTTTAACTATGTAAAGATGTGTTGCATAATATTTGTTATGTTGCTCAATATTTGTTTAACTAGGAAATGATATAGTGCTGTTTTACCTTGCCTGCACAGTGCATCTATGATCCAATAAAAAGTTGAATGGTCAATAACTAGGTAGAGGAGGGAGAGGCATGACTGGTACAGTCAGAGAAAATAGGTAGGAAAGGAAAGGGAATCTAGAATCAGGGGAGAAAAGGGAGAGAGAGAGAGAGAGAGAGAGAGAGAGAGAGAGAGAGAGAGAGAGAGAGACAGAGAGACAGAGAGACAGAGAGACAGAGCGCAGAGAGATGGGGGCCAGGCATAGAGGACACAGGAAAATAGAACACATAGAATGAAAAAAATGTAAATAGCCCTTATGCAAAACAGATGAAGAGAAGCAAGTTAAATTAAGTTACAAGAGGTAAGCTAAGATCGGGCAAACATAATTAATAATAAGTCTCCTGTCTTTATTTGGGAGCTGGTTAGCTGCACAAAGAAAATTCCAACTACAGGACGTATAGATTGTTTCCTTTTTTGAATATTATGAATGTGGTGAATTGTGAGTGTCATATAATATACTATTATGAATAGTAGTGAACTTGGTTGATAAAGTGTCTGTGCAATTTTACAAAGAAAAAAATGAAAGAAGATGAGCATTGACGTTCTGCCTCCAGTTATCTGAACCACTGAAAATTTTCAGATATCATACAACTTTTGAAAGCTTTGCATCTGAGAGTACAAACAAAGACCCTGAAATACAGCACGGACAGTGTATCTTTGTCACTACAATACATGTTAGGCAGAGACGGAAGTAACATGAGGCTCAGTGGAGTTTTGAGTAGGAGGATAGGAATCTTCCACTTCATTATAAATGGCAAACTTTTGGGGCACTTTTGAGATCATGGAACTGTGCCATCAAGAGGACTGGTATCAAGAGATTTCCACACTGTTTCCAGATATCATGCTTACATCACTGAGCTCTGCACTCTTGTTTTTCTCTGAGATTCTCAACGAATTAAACACATGTTCTTTTAAAGATTCAGAGAGAAAGTACCACCTCTTTATAAAGCTTATATTAACTAACAGTTCAATTGTCATGGAGCAATTGCCATTTGCATTTCATATGGATGTCTGTAGTACACACAAGGAGAGAGACTGCATCTTATAATCCCACCTCTATTCTGCTGGGCTACAGTGGTTCACGCTTCTACTGAAAATCAGAACTGATTGATTATGTGAGCTGTACTTGTGTGCATTTTCTTAATATGGGAAAAACTACAGATATCGTCAATTTGTCTAGGAATCAATGATAATGCCATATATAATAATAAAACTCTGATCAAACAATATTCTTCCCTTTTTATTACAAAATACCAAATTTGAGTAATAAACTTGACTATTTTTATTAAAAATAATAATATAAGAGAAAGTCATCAAATACCAATGCATGGACTAAAGATATATATATATAATCTCAATTAGTAAGGAAATATATAAGGAGTTAATTCCCACCTTTTCCAGTGATTAGGAAACCTCAAAAGAGTGCTTGAACACTGTAGTCATGGTCGTAAAGTATATGAACAGGGCTAGATTTAGAATTCAGGCTTCTAGGATTATACTGTTTAACTCTTATATTCTTTCATTTTCATAGAATTGGATTTGGAAAGACAATCAATATCAAGGCTATACAACCAGTATATTCTATATCTTAATATTATCAATAGAATGTTTTTTCTGTGACAAATGTTATTTTCTTATTCAAATACATTATATTCTCCTTTTATTTGATTATATCCTGTGCTGACAAAAAGTTAACTTTACTGTAATATTGTCATAAATTTAAGCACAGAACAAGAGTATCATTGTACCACCCAGAAAAATGATGTACGTCTCAGTTTATAGGTTCTAAAATATAAGTACAATATTGGGCTGAATGGGGTTTTATCTATATCCCAATCGAAGTTACTGTGATAAGGGGATGTATTTAATTCTTTGTTCATTCCTTTTCCTTCTTACATTTCTTATTTATTGACTTGAAAGAATTTTTACTTTCAGAAGAATCTCTGTGAATTTAAGGCTAGCCTGATATACATAGCTAGCTCCAACACATAGAAAGGCAAAAAATAAGAACCTGAAACCCCGTTTCAAAAGATAAAACAAAAAAGATTTTGTCATTGATAACCGGGAAAGAAACTCACATTTCAATGTCAGTTCCAGCAATTAATTGCAGAACTAAAAAAACTGTGAATAAGAATGTTTATTTTGTCACAGCAGTTCTCTCTTGCCTGATACTTGATTAAATATTTATATTCAGTATTACATTTAATCCTACTCAAGCATAAGTGTTGATATTCTAGTCTTTCTGCAAAAAAACATTAGTATTGAATTCTTGTTAGGCATTCACATGTATATACATACATCCTCACACACGTGTTAAATATCATATAACAACTTTTTGGTAGAAGTCTAGATTCAAGTCTATTTCTAGACAATGTTAAACCTGGGTGTGTGTGTGTGTATATATATATACTGATACATAGTTTTATTAATTTTTCACTATCTTATTAAGCCATTCACTTGCCTTCTTTAAACCTCAGTTCTTTTACTCAAATATAATATATAAAGTGATCAAGTACAGCTCCCTGCTCGCCTTGCTCTGAGTATTAACCATACGTGGGTATTATGGCCCATGGAACTGACATACAATACAAAGACAGGTGCCTGTCTTCCTGTGTCTGATTCATCCGCCTTCTCTCTCCTTGAATTTTCCTCCATTGTCTCTGTGTCTCCATTCTTGTTCATCCTGTCCTCTTGTTTGGGCACAGATGTCAGTGAGACCCAATGACACGGACCATGGTTACCAATAGCTACATGTCTGGGGTCAAGTAATTTCTTCATTATCTTTTTTTTTTTTTTTATTGAAAACAGCTTCTGAAAGAGAAAGGGCCCATTGGTAAATACTGATGCTGACAGGCAGGGTGTGCCAGCTGTCAAACAGATAGATGAGGGATTGTCAGCTCAGCAGAGAGAACATGGGGAGTTAGAGCAAAAATAAATAAAATACTTTAATGTGACTAGATGAGAAAGTGGACATTCTTCAGTGATGATCAAAGCACAAAAAGTTTCAGGCAGTGCCATGGGGAGATGAATAGACAGCTTCATAACAGCTCACATTAGGAGAGAGTATTTGATATGTATCACTTTAGGAAAACTCAAAAAAAAAAAAGAAAGAAAAAAGCATACAATTATCATTTTCAAAATATAAGTGACTGAGATACCTGATACTGTTAATGAGGACAAGTACCTAAGACTAGATAGGTCATGGGTCTGGGGAAAACTGCTTTTATTCTGCTACAGGAACATAACAAGAAAATGACCACTGACATTTTGTTTGCCAATAGATCAGTCCAGCCTTCAGCCATCATCTGAAATGATTCTGTTTGCAGTAGATGGGAATTAAAACAGAGACCCACGACTAGACCATGTTCAGTCAGAGACTGAGAATCTTTGTTAAACTTAGACCTAAAAGTGCGTCTTACCACACCTTTCTCCTCAAACCTCACGGATCTAAGCAAAAGCAAAGGTGGAAAAATTGCAAGTGCCAGAGCTGATGATCAACTCCAAAGAAACAATGTCCTCCAGACACAACTAACATACATATAGACTAACAAAGATGTGCGGCAATAAAAAGATCTGCAGTTTCAAACTAACCAAGACACCCAGCAATGAGAAAAGGAAGTGAAAACGAAGTCCCATCCCTTATCAAGAGGCCATTTGCAACTGATAGGTGCTAGAAGAAAGAAAATAAGTTTTTTTTCCCCCCCAGAGGAGTGACACCAAGGTACATCAGCCACACTCCATGACAGGCTCCATGTTCAGTAGGCTCTGGCAAAGTTAAACAAACTCCATGGTTTTATTGTGTGTGTGAGGAGGAACAGTGTTGGTTTTGCTTTTTTTGATTGATTGTTTTATTTAAGAGGTATAAAAAGAAGAATTTGGATGTACAAGGAGGTGAAGATTTTGGAGGAGTTGGGAGAAGGGAAAGAGTATAACCAAAATATCTCAAACATTAAAAAGTAATTAAAATTTAAAAACATTTTTTCTTTAATCTTATCAAATATTTTCTCTGTAACCAATATAAATAGGAACACATGGCTATTTTATTATTTTCTTGTCTAAAATTAAGATTACAGCTAAGAAAATATAGGCAAGGTGCTACCAAAATATCTAAGAAGTTTATAGATAAGAGAAGTGTGTCATAATGTGACCAGGGACTATTTTCACATTTACAAACACTTAGATTTAAACTCAAGTATCTTAAAACCAGTGGATCTCAACATTTCTAATGCTGTGGCCCTCTTTTATAAGGTTCCTCTTATTCAGTTGACTCCTAGCCATAAAGGTATTTTTGATGCTACTTCATAACTATAATTTGCTACTGTTATGAATTGCAATATAAATATCTAATATGCAGGATTTCTGATACATGACCCCTGTGAAAG
>NC_022016.1:2260810-2265169 GCF_000317375.1 Microtus ochrogaster
ATTACACATTTTAAATACAAAGTTCAAAGATTTTAATAAAATGTAATAGATCAAAGGTAGCATTTAATAGTCTATGTCAGAGATAATGACATCATTTGTATGGAAACAGCATTTGACCATAATAAAGAGGATTATCGGGTAGAACAAGAAGTTCAAATACATAGATGAGGAAGCTTGAAACATGACAGAAAATAAAAACTATTTGTTTTTTTTCTTTGGATATGTGGAACTTATGTTAATGGTAACTAGGATATAAGGCTGTGGGAAATTTGGGAGTCTGGATTTTTGGAAGACTTTAAATGCTGATTACATAAAACTTCAATTTCCAGTAAAAAATCCAGAATAATTATTTATTTAAGCAAGATGAAAGTGCTAGCATTGGTTTTCCCTTCATGCTTTAGTTCTTTGTGTTTCCGTACCCAGTCTTGAGGCTTAGTTGCATGAGTAGAATGGACTATAATACACTGTCAGGATATAATTAGATGAAGCCATTCTGCAATCTAGAAGAGTGTTGTCACCAAAACATCATATACTAAAGCTATGATCTCTACATCGAGAATTCAGAATTAAGATAAATAGACTTGGGTTGTTTATATACCACATAGTCTATGCTAAATTATCAAATTGCTTGCTAGAAAGTAATAATGTTGACTCACAATATTAATTTACATATCCATAATTTAATTTTGGGGGTTATTGCCTGTAGAATCTCACATAAATTATTTCACTTCTTCCTACAACAGTTTATCAGCAACATGAACACATCATGACACTTAACTCATAGTATTACATGGTGAGTAAAAGAGAGCATGGTACCATTTGGAATAGAGATTGGCCTCATAGGTTCCTAGGTTGATCAGTTTATTCAACAGTATTCATTAAATGTTGGTTATTGTTCAATAATAACCGACTTGAATAGTTGATATTATATTGTTAAATCAATCTGTCTCCTAAAAATGGTACCTTCTACTTGGTGTCTTCATTGAGAAAGGTTATCGCTTTGCTGGGACTCCACAGCTAAACAAGCATGGTATAGTGTTATGACTTTGACTGCACTGTAGTGGAAACATCACAACAGGATTGCTACAGAAATTTGTGCATCATGAGGAATGCCATGCTGGAAATTAGACCTAGAATGCACAGAAGCAGAAAGTCAGGAGAAGAATTTGCCTTTCAAGAAAATCATGCATTTGTTTGCTACAGTAAACAATTTCATTTGAAATTTGGCTTAACTAGTCATGCCATTTCCAGCTGTATTGTCTTTGTTGTGTTTAATACACTGGACATATTTGGGTAATCTTACAATGCCTGTCACCGAGTTACTGACACTCTGCTATTTCTCTATAGCATCACATTAAGCCTGCCTTCTGGGGGTCACACACCAAATTCCAGATAAAGACTGAAATGAACATTTTCCCAATTCCCTTAGGTAGCAATAATTAGAATTTTATAATCAAGAATTTAGGCAGAATGCATATCACGTGTTATGAGGTAATGAACATGAGATTAAAGAGTTTGTTCCAAGTTGCATGAGCCATCAGTAGAAACAAAGCTGTTGAACTCTGGCACTCTGTTAATTCTATCATGTCTTTTTACTCTCTGCACAGAAAAATTAAAACATAGAGAGCACAGTTTAGGAAAAATAATATTCTAGAAAATTTCCCCAAACATCATCGATCTTAAAATTTTCAAAGGATTGCACTTGAGTCGTGTAGCACACGGAACAACAGCACACTTTCAGTCCTATTTCAAACACTAGACAACTGAAAGAAAGAGGGCTTGGGTAGCGAGGCTTACAGGACATCTAGGAGAAAATGGAACAATTTAGCTAGGAGAAGGGAAGGTGGATGGATGAGTAACTGAATAATAATCTTCAAGGGTTATTAAAAGACCAGCTGTTTCCCATTTCCACCCAGAGTGTGAGGAGGAAATTGCAGTCGTGAGAATTTACTTGTAACGTTGTGAAGAAAGCCTCTTCTACTTTAACTACAAGGTCTATTAGACACCGAACATGTTACTAAGCAAAACTGTGGCTATTTCCCCTGGAAATATTACAGATTATGTTATATTATATAGCCCCAGAACTAGTTCCCAAGCATCACTTCTTGGAACATTAGGATCCATTCACTTGGTGCATCTGTTACGAATACAGATTCCTGGGACACATCCAGAGTGAACAAAACAGAATCGCTGCAGAGAAAAAAAGAGAGAGGCTCATGTGTATTCTAACTAGGCCTCATGGGAGTTTTACACATAGGCACATCTGGAAAACCCTCATGAACGGAAGCAGTCAAGTTTAATCCCTCCTGCATGGACTGAGAAGTCGCTAGTGATTGTATCACTGCCGTTGGCATCAGGGAATAAAAATGCTGAGAGAATATGGCATAATTTTATTCCTCCTGGAATTTTCAATAATGTAATTAGAGACTAATGAGAAGAGAGGACACCGTTTTTATCTTCCACTAATTTGAGAAAACATTGTTCTAAAATTTGAGCATTTTTTTATTAGCTTAATTACAAAAAATAAGAAAAAAGATGGAATGTAGTATTCTTTAAGAAACTTGTAGGTACTTTAACCCAAAGTTGGAAGAAAATTTCAAGAGGACAGAATATGAAGATGGCATGATGGTTACTCTTATACTGGCTAATCTTCTTTGTCCACGCAAGATGTTTAACCTACCTAGGTATGTCTTATATTGTTCTAACACTGTCAGGCTCAAGTGTCTGTGTCCTGAAGATTTCAGGATGCATTTCCTTTCTAGATCATCTTTTCATACTCATTCTGTATCATTTATTTATATGTGGTGTGGTGAGCCACTGCATCCCTCCACAAATCCCTCACTGCCAGACAGCTCAAGCAATGTTCTTCAGTGCAGGACCATGGTTGCTTTAAGCAAAATGCTGATTTTTTTTGTTTTATTTTAATAATGTGGAAAATGGTGGTTATTTCCCAAGCTGTAATTCACTAGACTGAATACACAGATCATTTTATGCAGACCTTGAACATTTGTATTTCTCATATATGACCAGATGTTAAAAAGTAAATGGAAAATTTAATTAGCTTTTGAAATGACTTGTTTAAATCCCACATCTTTGTGTAAAGTCAGCAGTAAAACTCTCCCCTATAAACTCATAGAGGTCTGTAAAATTCAAATGCACTGAACTTTCTCTAAGATTCTGCTCTGTGCTTCTACTGAAGATAGTTTATGTCTTTTTAAAAAGATTTATTTATTTATTTATTTATTTATTTATTTATTTATTTATTTGTGTGTGTGTTTGTGTGAGTGTGTATGTGTATATATATATATGTGGAGCTGTACAATGGGGCACACGCGTAGAGGCTAGAAGGTAGTGTCTCATCCTTTGGATCTAGATTTCTTAGACACATGTTTGTCTTGATATGTAGGTGTCAGGATCTGAACTCCAGGCCACATGTGTTGCGGCAAGTGTATTTACTTATTGAGCCACAGCTGAATCCTGGCTTTATTATGAATGGAAGTTAATGGTTAAAGAATTGCCTTATATCTTCTTATACAGTGTTTTGAAATATGTGTTTCTTTATTTAAAAACAGAGTTTTTAATATGCTTCAGTCAAAATTTATATTCCAATTTTCTGGTATATGTACAAAATTGACCAAAATTACCATACAGTAATAAGATTAAGAACTCATAGTAAAGTTGAAATTGTACTATGTTCTTAATTTAAAGATATATATACATATGTACAATTTGCATTTACTATTTAAAAAGTAATATATATATATATATATAATATGATGTTTTATTTTATTATAAGAATTTAAAAATTTTAGTTTTGTGTATATGGGGGTGCTTACATATGTGAACAGAGGTATCTCTGGAGTCTAGAAGAAACTATCAGATCCCCAGGAGGTATTAGCACTTGTGATGCCAAACCTGGGTTATTAGTGTGCACAAGATGAAAAGAGATCATAGAGATATTTAACACATCCCCCTCTTTCTAGACCACAAGATCAGAAATCAACATAAGGGCTGCTGACAGATGGATGTAACAATGATATCATATATTTAAACTTCATCTTCAAGCGGAGTAGGGTAACACAAGCCTGTAACTCCAGGAATTGGGAGGCACAGGTAAGAGGAGTGGGACCAACACAGACTGCAGAAAAATAATCTGTCCCAATAAAAATCTTAAAGGAAACAAGTAAACAAAACACATTTTTCTTATGTGAATATTGAGCAATTTAAAATAACTTTTATTTTGTTTAAAATGCTTCAAATTTCTTCATTTTCAAAAAAATTAGATGAAATATATTTGAATGACTCTCCCTTCCTTCCTTCCTTCCTTCCTTCCTTCCTTCCTTCCTTCCTTCCTTCCTT
>NC_022016.1:2265269-2270979 GCF_000317375.1 Microtus ochrogaster
CCTTCCTTCCTTCCTTCCTTCCTTCCTTTTTTCCTTTCTTCCATCTTTCTCTACCTCCTACTCTCTGTCCCTCCTTTTTACTTTCCTTCTCCTTTCCTCCTTTCTTCCTTTGTTTCCCCTTTCTTCCTTTCTTCTTTTGTTTACTTAAACATTAAGTTCTTTCTTTAGCCTATTTTCTCTCTTTTCATATCACCGATCAGCTTCAAAATCTTCTTGCACAAGACAGTCACAAGTGTATCAAATTTTTCATTCATGTGGAAAGGATAATAACACCTGAGAGTTATACTGGAACTGGAATTGGTAAGGATTATGTTTGGAAAGAACAGCTGTTATTAGTTCTATGTGTGGGTAGGTATTTCATATATGCATATTCATTACACATTTATGGAAAAGATCTAGGAACAGAGTTACTCACATATTCCCTGGCAAGGAATACATCTGGCTTAGATCTATGTCTTCAGTGACATTTTTCATTGAAAAGGAAGCAGAAATCTTTAAGGAGCTGGCTGATTTCAGTACTCCAGGAAACAAATGTACAAGATGTTTCTAGCATATTTCGCTATGCCAGAAAATATGCAGTTGAACATGATGTGAGCATATATAGAAGTCGAGAATACTTCACCAAGGAATTTCTACTGAAATGAACCTATCATTAAATTATGATTGATGGATTATCATACATTAATAAAACAGGTACTCAAGTGTTAACTTTGATATAGTAAATGGGAAGAAGTAAAAAAGAACAATGGTTGTGATTTGGTAAGAACAACAAAAATAGTAATAGTAACTTATATTGGTGATAATTCAGGTATGCAACTAATATCAGTGTGTGTTACTGAATAAGAAAAGATAGTAAAAATTGCTGAAGGCGAAAAATTCTTTTCGCACTTTCTGATGGGAAAAAATGAGTAACGTATTCCAAATGACTCAAAGTTGGCCTCACTGATAATGGGACAAGTTGAAGTTTTATTTCATTTCAGAGAAAACAGAACACAGAATCATTAAATGTATATATCACATATTTTTGTAATAAAAATAATATGTTAATTGTATTATATAAAGTACATTTAAGATGTGTTATGATGAATGATGAATAATGCATTGCATATTGTTACACATACATATATAGACAAGAATTCATAATGTTAATCTGAAAACAAAAAATATTTATTTTAATCTACATTATCTCCTATGTAGATTATCAAGACAAATTAAATCCAAGAAAATATTTCTCTTTGAAGCATACTACAAAAGATGATAAAATCTAACATGTGATCTTGGACTAGACTGTATTTTGTAAAGGAAAATGTTAAGCAATAAATTATTTTAAAAGAATGACAAAATTACATTTCTAGTTTCCCTGTGTTAGTTTCTAATTTATAGATATTTTTGTAATTATATTGGAAAATGCCTGTGATTTTTGAACTGTTGTACAGCATTTTCCTCTGTAGCTCTTTAAGACTAAGGGAATAAAATAGAAGACTCAGGAAGTTTCTGAAAATTACCATCTGTGCATCAACCTCTCTATTCAAAATTATGGAAGTATTACAGACAACGGGGGAGACTGAGATAAGCCAGCAGTCTCTAAGTGTTACTCTGGCATGTTGATCTGCCTATGATATCTCAAGAACACCAAAATAAATGAGTCTTCACCTATGGTGAGTGACTTTTATTGGCATAGCTGTTTCTGATAAGCAAACATTCAAATTTACTACTCTAATTAACCCTAATAAAAGCATTGACACACCAAGGTGGATCTTGGTGTCATCCTTACTTCATTGTCTCACCAGTTCCTTTTCTCTTGTGAGTAGACATTCACAAATATTTCCCTACAATAAGAACTAGACACTGAATTCAAGAGTGATGGAATAACATATCCCATAACTCACTCTCAAGTTCTTCATACCAAAAATGATACTACACAGCTGTTGAATTTTTCGAGTGTTAAGAACTATTTTTAGAAAACAGATGTGGGGACTTAGAGTCAAATTTTAGTCAGAGCTCAGGGAATCCTGTGGGAGAGGGGGAAGGAGGACTATGGGAGACAGAGGGGTCAAGGACACCACAATAAAACCTACTTAGATGATTAACCTGGACTCAAAGAGGCTCATGGAGAATAAACAGCCAGAGAACTTACAGGGGACTGACCTAGGTAGGCCCTCTGCACACATTTACAGTTTTGTAGGTTGGTCTTCTTGTGTAACTAGTGACAGTGGACTCAGGGACTGTCTTTGAGTCTGTTACTTAATTCTGGAACGCTTCCCTTTTAATGAGTTACCTCTGCCAGCTTTAATAGAATAAGAGGTGCCTAGTCTTACTGCAACTTGACTCATCATGACTCACTAGTATACATGAGAGGCCTGCCAATTTCTAAAGAGAAATGGGTGGTGTGGGTTAGCGGAGTTTGGGAAGAGGAACTGGGAGAAGAGGATAGGAGGGGAAACTAACTAGGCAGAAGAAAATATCATTTAATGAAAAAAAAATTAAAGGGAGAAACATAAGGTAAATTTTACACATTTTTATGTAATGATATTATATGCAGTATCATTGTAATTTTCATTGTCTCTAGTCATAGACAGGAAGTTTGTAGGTAGTTTGCTAGTCTTCTATGACTTCTTTGTGAAATAACCAGTCCACATACATAAAGATGAATGAGTATTAGTCATGTTTTGGTATTAATGAGTTGTAGATTATGATTGAATGTTTGAACTCTTCTAATACATAGGAAAAAAATAATCAAGATTTCATTAAGGTTGCCCAATGTGGGTTGAAGTATCATATTGGTCACATCTCCAAAATCTTTACCTGTTGATAGGAAAATGGCTATGCTTATTTATTTAGGTGCAAAAGTTAAAAATAACTAACTCAAGATTGAGTATATAATTTTTTATTGATATTTACTGAGCTCTGCATTTTTCTCTGCTCCCCTCCCTGCCTCTCTCCTTCCCTTTAACCCTCACCCAAGGTCCCCATGCTCCCAATTTACTCAGGAGATCTTGTCTTTTTCTACTTTCCATGTAGATTAGATCTATGTATGTCTCTCTTAGTGTCATCTTTGTTTTCTAAGTTCTCTAGGATTGTGATTTGTAGGCTGGTTTTCGTTGCCTGATGTTTAAAAACCTCTCATGGCAATTTCTCAAAAAATTAGAAAATAACCTTTTTTAAGATCCAGTAATACCCTTGTTTTTTACTGCTGAGTAGTACTCTAATATGTATATATTCCATACTTTCTTCATCCATTCTTCCATTGAAGGGCATCTGGGTTGTTTCCAGGTTCTGGCTATTACAAACAATGCTGCTATAAACTTTTGTTGTATGATAAGGCCTCTCTTGGGTATATTCCCAAGAGTGGTATTGCTGGGTCCAGGGGTAAGTTGTTCTTGAATTTTGCATGCAAATGGATGGAAATAGAAAACACTATCCTGAGTGAGGCAAGCCAGACCCAAAAAGAGGAGCATGGGATGTACTCACTCATATTTGGGTTCTAGCCATAAACAAAGGACATTGAGCCTATAATTAGTGATCCTAGAGAAGCTAAATAAGGAGAACCCAAAGAAAAACATATAGGCATCCTCCTGAATATTAACCTTGATCAGGCGATGAAAGGAGACAGAGACAGAGACCCACATTGGAGCACCAGACATAATTCTCAAGGTCCAAATCAGGAGCAGAAGGAGAGAGAGCACGAGCAAGGAACTGAGGACCGCGAGGGGTGCACCCACACACTGAGACAATGGGAATGTTCTATTGGGAACTCACCAAGGCCAGCTGGTCTGGGTCTGAAAAAGCCTGGAATAAAACCAGACTCTCTGAACATAGCGGACAATGAGGACTACTGAGAACTCAAGAACAATGGCAGTGGGTTTCTGATCCTACTGCACGTACTGGCTTTGAAAGAGCCTAGGCAGTTTGGATGCTCAACTTACTAGACCTGGATGGAGGTTGGGGTTCCTTGGACTTCCCACAGGTCAGGGAATCCTGATTTCTCTTTGGGCTGAGGAGGGAGTGGGACTTGATTGGGAGAGGGGGAGGGAAATGGGAGGTGGTGGCGGGGAAGAGACGGAAATCTTTAATAAATAAATAAAAAAAATCTGGAAATAGAAAAAAAAGACCCAGTAATACCACTTTGGAGTATATATCCAAAGGATGCTAGATCGTTCCACAAGGACATGTGCTCAACTATGTTCATAGCAGCATTGTTTGTCAAAGCCAGAACTTGGAAACAACCTAAAAGCCTCTCTACTGAAGAATGGATAAGGAAAATGTAGTACATTTACACAATGGAGTACTACACAGCAGAAAAAAATAATGACATCTTGAATTTTGCAGGAAAATGGATGGAGCTAGAAAACATTTTTAGTGAGGTAACCCAGACACAGAAGATACAATTTTTAATTATATAAATGTACTCTGTCAATAAATGTGAAAAGAGATCCTGTATTTTGGTGGTGACTCAGGCACACTGAGATCTGCTCAAGCTAGGTTAATGTGATAACTTGATAAGGATGTGTCTGAAGAAATAAATGGAGAGATGAAGGAACTAGGTGGTACCTAATTCTAACTTCTCAGCCTGACAAACTTTCCATCTCATGAATCTTTAAGCATAGAATCTAGAATTGGAATACTCAGATGTGGTAAATGATATAGAATCTTTGTGTGAGTCTGTTTCCCTGTGTTCATGCTTGTGTGTATGTATATACAGGCAAGTACTTGTGCATCTATACTTGTAGGTCAGAATGCCCAGAGACTTCTTAGAGTTTCATCCTTCAGTTGCCATAACCTATATTTGTGAAACAAAGTCTAGGCCAGGTGACCAGTGAGCTCAAAAGTCCACTTGTCTCTACATCCACACTGTTAGGATTACAAGCATGTGTCACAATATTGCAATGTATTTTTAATATTCTGAGGAATGAACTCAAGTCCTTCTGTTTTTATTTTTATTTATTTATTTATTTATTTATTTGTTTTTTGCTTTTTCGAGACAGGGTTTCTCTGTGGTTTTGGAGGCTGTCCTGGAACTAGCTCTTGTAGACCAGGCTGGTCTCGAACTCACAGAGATCTGCCTGCCTCTGCCTCCCGAGTACTGGGATTAAAGGTGTGCGCCACCACTGCCCGGCAGTCCTTCTGTTTTTAAAGCAAAACCTTGCCTATAGAGTTTTCTTTCCAGTCCTAGGACATGGTCTCGAATTTCTGCACTTTTAGGAGGCTGAGAATATAGCTCAGTCACAGGCTGCATGTGCACAGTACTCTGAGTTCAGATTCCTAGATCCCATGTAAAATCTGAGTGTTGTTGTATGCTTCTGAAATCCTGGCCCTGAGTAGAAGACACTGATAGATCTCCAGAGCTTGCTCGAGGGTTTGCCAACCTAACAGTGAGCTAAGAGTGCAGTGAGAAAAAAGATGAGATAAAGAATGAATGACAGTGAGAGACAGGAGATGCCAATCTCGGGCCTCTACATGTAAATATGCAATATTTCATAGGTACATGTGCAAGCACATCTGCATGAACATCTTCTTACATATAAGCTACATACAAAAATATCAGTATTTTTGTTCTTAGGAACATTTATGCTATATCTTACATGTAAGATATAAAAAAGTCGAGATCGGGCATCACCATAGAACCTTCATCTGGTGATGGATGGAGATAGAGACAGAGACCCACACTGGAGCACTGGACTGAGCTCTCAAGGTCCCAATGAGAAGCAGA
>NC_022016.1:2271469-2275654 GCF_000317375.1 Microtus ochrogaster
AAAAAAAAGATATAAAAAAGAAATTCTCAATGTCTGTTTCCTTTGTCATAGACTCAAGAACCATCTAAGGTTGATATGCTCCCTTCTGATAGAAGAAAACCATTTTTCAGAACAGTAATTGTAAGAAGAAGAATGTGTATTGGGGAAAAAACATTGACTTCATAATTGAGGGATAGCCTTATTAAAAGGACACAGCAGGCCTGAAGACATTGTCTGATCATTTACATAAATACTAATTTTGATATGTGGTGTTTCATAGCTGTAAATATGGTATACCTGTGTCATCATGATGAACTATATTCTTCTCCAGGAGGCTATGCCTCAATGAATCATTGCCAGGAGGGTCATTTGCAGGGAAGTTAGTGATGAAGCTTCTACTCTCCCATATTGTTCTGCTCATGACAAAGTCAGTCTGAAAAGATAGAGCGATCTATTTACGAGGGCAACCACCATCTTCCAGAATTATATTTCTGTGAATTAATTACGGGTATTTCTATAAAGCCTGGGACAAATCAATTGCCTTCTTTATCCCTATTTTTCTCAACTAAGTGTGAGGAATTTGGAAAAGGTAGACTTACATTTTCAGAAGGGGTTACCTTCACTGTCATGTGATATGAGAGGAAAAAAACATAGGTTCTCAATTCAGGAAAATGATATACAAATCTTTCTTTAGGTCTTGTAAGATCTTGAGAAAGTTTCATAAATCCCCATGGTATTAGTTCTCGGATTTAAAATAATAATCTCCATGGTTTTGTATTTGTTTGTTTTTTACCACTGGAAGAGGTACCATGAACAAAAACAACTTGAGAAGAAAGTTATGTTTTCATCTTAGCAGGCACAGTCCATTACCAAGGAAAGCCAACGGCAGACTCTAGGCATAACCGTTTAATAGAAACCACAGAGAAATAGTTCCTATTGTCAGCCTACATAGTGTTCCTACTGCTCACGGTTGGTTAGGCCCCCCAATAGCAACTATCTGTTAAGAAACTATCCCTACAAACAGTTCCACAAACCAGAGGCAATTTCCGAATTGACAGTCCTTCTTCCAAGATGTGTTAAATTGGCAACAAAGGTTCACCATCATACAAGACAAGGATTAAGGTGTCTCATGATAGGGCATTGGGTTGGCTAGCTAGCACACGGGACCCTAGTAAACAACTGATGCCGGGTTGAATTTTATATATGCAATTTAATATAAGCCAACTTGTATGTAATCAAGCAATCAAATATTTACATTTATTCACATCTACTCTTCCCACAAAAAAATAAATCTTAAGTTAATGACAAAAGAAAATTCTGGGGCTAGAAAAAAATAAAAAATTATCTATCCCAGGTGCAGAGGAGTCACATCATCATGGGTTTCACTTAATGAACTATATGCTACACTCCAACCCAAATAATCATGCTGGAGCCTGACCACTTAGTGTCTTAGAAATTTTAAAGTGAGGGCTTTGGAACACGATTAGGCTTATTTAAGGTCTAGAAAGTAGGATTCACAGGAAGAAGTGTGTGTTCGTTAGAGAACAGAGCATCTACATTCTTCTAGGTAGAAGCACAGCAGGCTGTCAGCTGCCTGTAAGCCAGAACAAAACTCATATCTGGATAACTTGCAAACACTTTGAACTTGGATGTCTAGCCCATATAACAGTAATTAAGGCATGCCTGTTATCTAAGGTATGCATGCTATAGAATTTTTATGACAGCTACACCAGACTAGAAGAGCAAACACTAGGAAAAAGCTCTCCTGATTGATCCAGAGATCAACTGACCACATGATCACATTCTATTGCCATAAGTATAGGTACAGGGCTTTACAGAAAATTGGGGGAAATAAAATTTTCATGCAAACTCAAGACTGACTTCGTTTCCTTGATTACTTATTTTCTCTTTCTTTTCCATTTTCCTCCTTCTCCTAACGCTTTATCTTCCCTTCCCTCTACCTGTTCTTTTTTTCCCCTTCCAGCCATTTGGTTCTTTATTATGGTGGAGTGTAAGGAATATTTCATATGGAATAAGCTAAACTCATTTCTAACTACCAGGTATCTTTATTGAAATAAATTAATCAGGACTGTCTTTGGTCACACATATGAAAGCTTCCATTAAATTCAATGGAAAATATAAATGCAGTGGTGATACATAAGCCCACATTTATGCAGTTTAACACCTTTCTTATTCTTCAGAAAGATAATAAAGTAAAATTTTGGAAAATATTCCAATTTTTTCAAGCCAAAGAAAAAAAAAGGAAGAATTGGATAAGTAAGAAAGAATTGACTTTTAAATTGGTACAGTATTTGATGTTTTTTTACAAAATCAAATAAAGGGCCTTAAATTGGATGGAATAGCTTTTGTTAATGCTGAAACTTGCAGAGCCAGTTAGAGCTCATTAAAAGGTGATGGAAAATATGCAGATGAGATCAAGTTTAGTAATTGGCTGGTTCTGAATCCATTAGAAAGGTTATAGGGTTGTTTGGGTGGGTTATGTTTTATAAAGAAATGATTAGAAGTATATTAATGGGCCAATAGGTTATAATGCTCAGATTGGCCTGCAATGCTATGTCTAGGGTGCCATTAAGCTGTTGATAAGGTTGTGTGAAAAGTATTAGATTTGGGAAATAGGTCAGTTAGGATTATAACAGACAGGTTATGGGGTTGCTAAAAAATAGTGTCTTGTGTTTGGTGGCAATGAGAAAATAGGAATGCAATTAGACTTCTTTTGCAAGCGTTGTACTTCCAGTTCACTGATGCCTCCATATGTGGAAACTGCAACCAAGAGCGTGAATGTGATCTAGATGTCTCAAACCATTCATGAATTAATGAAATCCACCATATCCTAGCAGAGTTAAGATTTCAGTGACTGTTTTGTAGAGATTTAAACAAAATATGTAGCTCTATTGGCAGAATGCTTACCAACAAGCATGAAACCATGCATATGATCCTTAGTCATTGTAGAACCTGAATGTGGTGGCACATGCCTGTAATTACAACACTTAGGAGGTAGACATAAGATAGTCAAAAGTTTATAATGCATAACAAGTTTATGGCCTTCCTTGACATGATGGGATCATATGACAAAATAAATGTATATTTAGGAAATAAATAACATAAGATATTGTTCATATAATTTCTCAGGAGTGCTTTAGTAAGAAAATGTAATTTATAAAGAATCAGAGAAGTGTTATGGCTTGTTGGACACACAGAGATCACTGTAGAAGGATGATGGGCCAGTATCAGAAGACAATAATCAGTGCAAATGTGGAAATGAACACACTGGTGCCTCCGTGAAACTTAGAAGGTTTATGTGTGCCTCTTTGGGAAAAAATTGGAAATCAAAAAAAGGGATGCATTGCAGTGAAATATTCAGAGAACACAGAGTGGCTTGATTACAAGGACAGGGTAGTTATAGTATGTGGTGGTTAATTAAAGCACCTTGATCCATTTCACTGGTAGGCCTCATAGCGTATCCAAAGCAAGAAAATGCCGTAATCCTGGAATAAAACTTAACCATAAACATTCTCATTAGAGTTGCATTTTAAATAATTTGTTTGTGCCTCTCCTTACTGATGATAATTGATGTAGGCATTTTAAGGGCTTTGAGAAATCATGTGGTTATAAAAATGGGAACCTATGTCTTCCATTAAATATTTCAATCTGCTTTTGATCACATCACAGATACCTCTTTACATATCACAAAATCAAGTAGAATGATTATTAATATATATCTTTTGAGTATGTGTTCTAAAGGAGAGCATACATAAAAAGCATCGTTTAAAGAGAAAGTCTAAGAAAGAGAACACACAAATTTTTAACCATCCCAATTTTTGTTGCTATTAATCTGGGTGAGCCTAACTCCCAGTCTAAGCCCTCTGTTTCAGTAGCACTATCACATTCACCTCTGCACCCGTGCTCTGTGTTTAGACATAGGGATTCTTCCTACACGGTGTCAAGTGCTTTCCTATAGATTTTTTTTTTTACTTCTGTAGATATTCTAAAGAAATATTTCTTTAGGGTAAACAAAGGTGGAATCAGGTTCATGTGGTGGTCATCAAGTTATGTATTATGGTTGAATAGTAACAATGTTTGATATAAAATTCCTAACATAATCATATAGCTGTAAACATCTCAGCTCTTCAAGAAACAAGCTTTTCCTCTTCTGCATATCCAGACCCAATGAAAAAATCATCAGGG
>NC_022016.1:2276603-2286180 GCF_000317375.1 Microtus ochrogaster
GTCTATCTGAGATCAACTTTTTCACCTCTGAGCACTTGTCTGATATTCAGGTTTTGGAATTATCACTTCCATGTTTCATAGCCAAGTCACTTTTACTATATTGATATATGTTTTTCTTTTTCTCATTTGTAGTTAGAATGTATTGGTCTTCTTTTTCCTGAAGCTGATAAAGTCAAATACATCAGGAAACAAAGTAAAAAGGAAATGTAAGGCACTATAGACGCTGGTAAATGGAACAGTAGTTTTGTGGAATGTTCAGGATCCTGGTTTTAATCTCTAAGATAGCAACAAACAATAAAACAAAAGCCAAATATAGACTCCTTGTACAGTACACATTACTCCTCCTTTGTGGTTTCTTTTCAATGGCAGTACAGAAACAGTTAATTTTACTTATGAGAATAGTCTCAAAATTTCAAAAATTCTTTTGCTATTAATACATCTATAGCTTGTTCATATTCCCTTTCCTTTTTCAAAAAGTGTGTTTGTTTGGTTTTTGCGTAGAAAGTCTACTATTGCCTGATATGACTTTTCTTTTGCACTCACAATGGTTCATATAGTTCCATTCATTTCACAAAGATAAAATGATTATATTTGTGTTCCTCAAAATTTAAAGCTATGGAAAAAAGCCTTCACTTTGATTTTCTTTTAATCTGTCATTTTCCTGACCCAGTTCCAAGTGATAAATATCTTTTAAAAGAATGACTGTTGGACAAATGTAAAAATAAATGCATTTCCAAAATATCAGCCATGATTCTCACTCTAACAGTCATTAATTGCAGTCCTATAATAAAGCATCTTTATTAACAATTCTAGTTAACCCACCAACTGGTATATGGTTAAAAACAAGCGAATAGGTACAAGCATGATAAGTAATCTTTACTGGAGCTCATTCATTTAAATATGCTTGTGAATTTAAGTACCACATTCTTTTTAAATGTCCTTGTATATCTAACAGGTTTATTTTAATGTTTGAAAACAAAACATGGCTTTTATGCCAAGTTTGATTATTAGTTAGAAACCTGTGCAAACCAAAGGTGAGGATGAGAGGTGCCAGACCCTTAAGTGGGAAACAATAAATGGGTACTTCTGTAATAAGTAGGTATATTTATAAACCAAAAATAACTAAACAGCAAGAGTTCTTTTGCTACCTCCCACAGTTTCATTGCTCCTTTCCAAGGCTGCCAGCTTAGGTTCATATTGTTAATTAACTTCATTCAAAGCAGGAAAAGACTAAAGGACACAAACAATAATGTTCATGCCTGCTTCATGTCACAGACTCCAGTCCAGTTGTCTTTTACTTAACTTGCTCTCTGCTCTTAACCTTGAGTACAATCATAAAACCCTGTACATATTCAGGTTTAGAAAGTGAGAATGGCCTCTTAAAGAGTAGATTGTTGGAGTGTCTGTGGTGTTTGCAAAAACCAGTCCTTTAGCTAGACCCAAGAGAGAGGCAAATGATGAAATAGAAATCAGGCATGCTAACAAATTGTCTCCAATGCCTCATAACACAGCACCACTTTCACATTCCCAAAACAGAATTCTTTCCTACTAGATGATACTTTCCTGGGAACTAATGAATGGGTTCAACCAAATATCCATTCCCTACATGTGACAGCTAGTCTTGGTTGTTTACTTTACTACAGCTGAATTTAATTAAAACCCAAGATGCTATGTACACCTGTGAGGGATTGTTTCTTATAATTAACTCATTTGAAGTGGGAATATTTTCCTTAAATTCAGATCTTCTGAGGTGGGAGGAATCAACTTTAACCCAGATATTTTCATCTGGTTATACCTCTGATGGATGGTTATATAAAGGACACAGAAAAAGGAAGATTTGATGCTTGCCTGATTGTTCCTGCTCTCTCTGGCATGTTCCTTCACTGGCATTAGGGCAGACTTCTCCAGCATCTGGTCTATACTAAAGACCAGTTGAATCATCTATCCTCATTGACTGAACAGTAACTTGATACCTGGACTTTCTGTTGGTGGAAAGATATTGTAGCACTAGCAGGACCACAGTCTTTATTTTTTTTTTAAATATTTATTTATTTACTTATTATGTATACAACATTCTGTTTGTGTGTATGCCTGCAGGCCAGAAGAGGGCACCAGACCTCATTACAGATGATTGTGAGCCACCATGTGGTTCTGGGAATTGAACTCAGGACCTTTGGAAGAGCAGGCAATGCTCTTAACCACTGAGCCATCTCTCCAGCCCGAGGACCACAGTCTTTAAACTATTCTAATAATTCTCCTTTCTATGTTTAGATTAAATATATACATATACATACACACACACACACACACATATATATATTCTGTTTATCTAGACAGTATTTACTATTACACAACAATGAGGTAACTGCATCAGTTATCTAACTTCTTCCCTATTCAAGGATACCTTTCTAGGTCAAATCACCCAGGGTTAGGGTTAGGGTTGGGGTTCTTTCCTACATTAAATATTGAAACAGTCCCCTTTCTCACAATAATAGATTTTTAACCAATCAGTTTGCAGATTCTAATGATTTTTGATAATCTCCATTCCTGCACTTGCTGCTTAAACTGTTTCTGTATAAATTCCTACAGCCAGTAGCCTTTAAGTTACCTGCCCTCTTGGGCATGGCCTCTTATATTATAAATGCCAATGTAAAGTGTGTGGTTACCATATCTTCTGGCTGCAGGATTCAGTAGCTATTTTCCGTTCAACCAGAGGACTGCAATCTGTAAGTCTATCACTAAATAAATAGACTTTTAATATACTCAATTCTGAGCTAGTGTGGGATTTCTTTTTAGCATCCATCTTCATCTGGCATCCAACAATGGGCTAAAATCCACATAAAACCTGAGAAAGTTTGGAAAGGAATCCTTGACACAAAAGAACAGAGTTAAGCATGGTTTGGTAGTAGCATTTTCTTGGCTGGGCTCTGTTTTTTAGAAGCAAGCAGAGGCATGGCTCTTTTAAAAGAGGTTTTCCTGATTCAGTGGTAGCAGAAAAAAAAAATGTTGTTTTAAAACTGCTGCTTCCTGGGCCATGCTGCCAGAATGAATTCTGATGAGATTTGGCAATGAAGCATTTCAATGGGGTTGGTGAGCAGAGTGATACAACCTGCTTAATGGTACGACAGAGACCCACTGTATACCTGGAACTGGGGCAACATGCATGGCTTGCCGAGGTAGTGAACAGACTTGTACTATGTTGAACTGGTCAGAGCAAGCAGGCAAGGTTGTATTTGCTCTAGCAATGCTGCAGCTTAAACTTTTATTTTAAGAAGCACTCTTGGACAGTACAGAATTACAGATACACAATAGGACCGATTCAGACATGAAAGACCTCTAAATGGGTCACAGTGTTGAATAAATGTATGTATGTTTGGGAGAGAGGATAAAAGATGAATGTCTTTAAAGAGACAGAGTACAGACAGTCATAGATTAAAAGGAGTAAAGAAAAATAAGCCACATAAAGATGTAAAATTCACAGAGAATCTGGGACATATATATATATATATATTTTTGACAATGAAGGAGCTAAGTACAGAGAGACATTTTATTGTACGGGTTGCTAATCCAAACCAGTATGCAAATTATAAAGATATCTTGACTTCAGAATTTGAGTCTAAGGGTATGTTGCTTTGGAAAAGAGGTTTTTCTTTTGTTTCCACAGAGGATGAGAACCTATGGATTAATTCCAGGCTAATGTGGTTTGATAGACCACAAGCCCCTGAGAGGTCACTATGAATACACCCCAATATTATTTCACTCAATAAACAGCTGGAAGTAGTTTGGAGAGAATTACACCCAAATTCTTTAAATGATAGTTTATAAATGTTTGTTTACATTTAAAAAGGGAAATGATATAGAGATGAATAATTTGCATTGGTATGGATCTTGATATCGATACAAATTTAAGGTCAGTTTTATTGTATGTATTTCTGCTCTTGATTAAGGTATTGTGCTTGTGCAGCTCATTTAAAAATATAATGTATAAGAAATACAGGTTAATAGATAATCATCTATAAGAGTCAAGCTTCTAGTCATGTTACTTAGATTTATCTATTGATTGCAGGATAACTTATAGTCACTAAGTGACATGTCTGATCTGCCTTGTACTAACTTTCCTGGTATTTCTGTGTTTCCTTGTACCAACTCTCTGCACAGACTGAACTTGGCCACCTCTGGGCCCATCCACTCATGCTACTAGTTCTGCCTCACAATTTATCATACACTTTCTCCAATACAGAACATAGCTTACAGTTCAAAACTTACTTGCTTAATCAAGGCTAACATCAAATTGAATGGGAAATACTTTCCCAATAATATGAGTCAGTCCCTCCAGTTATATTCTGACAACTCATTTATTTTCCTTTTCCCATAACATTAATCAAAATTTATAGTTTTGTAAAAGTCTTTCTCTTTTACTATATTGGTGACCAGCAACAACAAGTGACCTTTCTCCTGCACAAACCTGACAATGACAAAGAATTTGTCTTGTTTGAAAAACTCTGTGACTGGAATAGGCAGTATATAACACTGAAATCTAGTATTTGGAAGTGAGAATTCTCATAAACATCCTCTAATATATGTGATCTGTTCTCACTTAAGGACATATTCCAGTACAAGTAACAGCAGTTCCAGTACATGCAACTGCTGAGCCTAGTTATATGTTCATGATATAAACAACAGCCAACCCTATCTTCTACATTCTTATTTCCTTATGACCTAGATTTTGATTAATGTTCTTTATGATTAATTGATAATGACTGGATAAACATATGAGCTTTATAAAAAATCATCATTGACTAAAAATCCATAATCTATAAGGCTGCAGATATACCATTGATGATATTATAGTAAAATGAAACTTTTATTAATTTAGAGAACAAGATATTAAATAATAACATCAATACATATGCATCATGTCCTTTGCCACTTCAATGGCACAACAGAAGCTCAAAAGGAAAGAAATAGATGGCTCATTTAATCAAAAGATACATACTTAGGGCAAGATTTTACAATAAAGAGAACAAGCATGATTATTTTCATAATGGATGTTATAGAATAGATAGATGATAAATATTAAAACAATATTACAAATCAAGAAGATCATTGTTATTGAATTATATTCCATGAAAGCAAAGTAATACATGGGATGCTGAGACAAAGACAGAAAGAATAACATCAAAAATGATTAAAGAAATACTCTATGAAAAGGTACAAGTATTATAAATTAGGCATAGACACAAAAAATAAATATAACATTATTTTCAAACACTTGGGATATCAATTATAAAGTCTCAAATTTAGCAAAAGTCATTTTCATGATGAATGGATACAAAGCATATTTTTAGCCAAAGATTAAGAGGTAAAAAAATTATTTCAAGTGAAATTAGAGAAGGAAGGAAATTATGAAGATTCTCTTAATCATGGTAAGAAAGGTGTGATTTTATTCTAAAAATAAAAAATCATACGCAGAGTTTTTCATTTTAAATTTGCCTTTTAACTTATTTCTCTGACATTTTCATGAAAACAACAATGGGAAGAGTAGAAAATTGTAAAAACTATTAGTTCACTATTGTCATGGGACAAACACATGATGATGATGACTCTCCCATGAAGGCAAAAAAAGAATGAAAAATGTACAGACGCAAGAGATGTTTTATGAATTGTGAAAAATAAGAATTTTGATCATTTTAATGCAATAGTTAAAAATGAAACATTAAGTGTTGAAACAGGTTAGGTTTGTGTAATTTGTATACATAGTAATATTTAATTTACTAAGAAAGATCTGGTAAGAAAGGATATTTTTCTGCCTCATTGGTGATTGTTAATTACAGAAGCTGCCCAAAACATGTTTGCCACCTAAAGTCAAAGTGAAATAGTTTTAATAGTTACTAAATATGTTTTTTTAGTTTTGTTTTTATTGAGTTATATATTTTTCTCTGCTCTCCTCCCTTTCTCTCCCCACCCTTTCTACCCTATTCCATGATCCCCATGCTCTCAATTTATTCAGAAGATCTTGCCTTTTGCTACTTCCTCTTTGTTGTCTAGGTTCTCTGGGATTGTAAATTGTAGGCTGGCTTTTCTTGGCTTTATGTCTAAAAGTCATGAGCTAATACATATTATATTTGTCTTTTTAGTTCTGAGTTACTTCACTCAGTATAGTGTTTTCTCGATCCACCCATTTACCTAAAAAATTCAAGATGTCATATTTTCCACTGTGTAGTACTCCATTATGTAAGTGTACCACATTTTCCTTACCCATTTCTCATTTGAGAGGCATTTAGGTTATTTTCAGGTTCTGGCTATGACAAATAATGCTGCTATAAACATAGTTGAACATATGTTCTTATGGTATGATTGAACATTCTTTGGGAATATACCCAAATGGCATCCTACAAATTGGTAAAAGATCTTCACCAATCCCACATTGGATTAGAGGGGTAACCTCCAAAATATATAAAGAACTCAAGAAATTGGTCATCAAATGAACAAATAATCCAATAAAAATGGGGTACATCCCTAAACAGACAACTTTAAACAGATGATTCTAAAATGGATGAAAGACACTTAAGGAAATGCTCAACATCCTTAGCCATCAGAGAAATGCAAATTGAAACAACTCTAAGTTTCCATCTTACACCTATAAGAATGGCCAAGGTAAAAAAAAAACAACCCACTGATAATAACTTATGCTGGAGCGGATGTGGGGTAAAGGGAATATAAAGGGAATAAACACTCATCCATTGCTGGTGGGAGTGCAATCTGGTACAACTGCTTTGGATAACGTTATGGTAATTTCTCAGAAAATTAGAAAACAACCTACCTTAAGACCCAGATGAGTACGATAATATGATGAACACTCCCCATTTTGGATATTTTAGCTGTCTATACAACTCATAGTATGTGATCTGATCATCTCTGTACTTGAAACAAGAGAAAATTGATATATGTACAAGTGGTGGTAGATACCTTCAATCCCAGAACATGGGAGGTAGACAAAAAAGAATTTATGTACTATGAACTATTTGAGTACTACCAATGTACCAAATGCCAACTTTGGGTATATACATGAAATGAATATAATCTAGAATAGAATGAATAAATCGTAAATTGTTACAGTATGTCAATCAGGGCTATATTATGCAAATTTTTGACTCTAAAAATAAATAAAGAGCAAAAATAAATGAAAAGAAACAAAACCTCAAAATTAGAAAGTTTAAATAACCTATTTTAGTTTCAAGTAACATATGTAGTTTAGGTAAGTTATTTACAAGACCCATGGAATCAGAAATCAAGAAATAGAATAGACATTTTAAAATCATAATATATTGCAATCTGTAAAAGTGAATTTGTGACAGTTCAGAGCTGGTCAATAAATTTGATATCTGTAGAAATAGAATATGAATGAAAAGGCTCTTGCCTAGACTAATGATAGTATGCTATCTTAATTAGAAAAGCAAGACATAAAAGAAAGTAATGTGAAACATTGTCAAGACAAGGAAGGACAGTGCTTCAGAATATCCTGCTTCAGAAAAGTCTGTCAGATATACTCTGCCTGCAGGTTTAATATAGATGTGTCAATGCTGCAGAGGAACTTTGGGTGACTGTCTAGACAGCCAGCTGTGTCTGTTATTTTTCACATATTTTTGGGAGTCACTTGCTCACACTTCCTGATTATTCAGTTAAAATTATTCTCTTCTCAGGTCTCTGAGGGATGTGAAGTCTATAGAGCAGTTTAGAGAGAACCATGCCCATATTCCTAAATATTGTCTATAAAAATTTGTTTATATTTAAGGTGGATATGATATAGAGATTTGCATTGGTATAAATCTTGGTTTATTGTTATAAATTTCAGGTCAATTTTGCTAATATTGTACCCTTCTGGAGTCTTTGAAGGAATTGAAGAATATATAGTTATAGTCATAGTTTTCCTAAGTTATGATAAAAGATAAAGTAGATGTCAATATTGTAACTCTAATTCTAGCTTGATACCTATCTTGTTATATGTAATTTTACTATATTACAGCTAAAATCTTCCTTTTTATTTAAACAGAAAAGAGGAGGGGATGTGGGATTCCCATCTGTATGCTGTAAATGCCACTGGTTTATTATTATTATTATTACTATCATTACCATCATTACTTTGAATCTCAATTTCCAAGAGATGAAACTCCCCTGAAGAAGATGGAATGAAATGTAAATAATACTTAAATTTTCTTTTGCTGTTTTAAGCTTAGTTTTTGATATATGTATCTTAGAACTCTCCCAAAAAGTGATAAGATTGTTTGTTTATATAGCAAAATTGACTTCTTCACTGACCTGAATTTCTCATTAAGCAATAAGTTTCCTCAGGCTAGAAATCAAAGCTTGCATAATTCTGACATAGTTCAGAAAATAGGACTAATAGTCTCTTTTTCAGGCATTCAGTCTTAGCTCTATGCTATTAGTATATATGTAAACATTGAAAATTTTTTGAAAATATGCTTATTTTTATTAAAAATGAAACAAATTAAAAGCTATCATGATGGCGATCATGAGTTAACAGATTAAAGCTGCTTACATTTGTGCCTTACAAATGGCATCAGTAACTTCTACCCTTGTATCTCTGATGTACAATTAAAGATCAATATATATTTGCTATTGATATTGTTGGACATATGTTCTCTAATCTGCAATGTTTTCTTAATTGTTTTGAAAGTTTTATCACTCAAGTTAAAGATTGAGTGTGGTTAAGTAATAGTAATACTATATTTCGGTTTAAAAGAGGAAAGTGAAATTCAGAAAAAGACACTAATCCATTTCATTAAAATATAGGCAGTTAAACGAAAGGACCATTGCCAAGTGTGGGATATACCCGTGATGGCCTGATCATTGTGTGTCCCAGATGTCATGGTGTGTCCCAGATACTTGCTAAACAGTGCAAGGTTCTTGCTAATTCTTTTGGGTACTCACAACAAGTTGATGCTAGGACCCTATTACTAAATATAGCTCAACTTGATGTCAAGTTATGGTTCAACAAAACTGGTAGTGACCTTGAAACATTTTGCAATGTTTTATAGTGCCATGGGGTACTTTGTGCATGCTAAAAATGATGTTATTCAAACCAGAACACTGTTGTAGTAATGACTTTCTGAATCATCAAATAAAAATTGAATCTTCTGTTTAGAAATTGAAATATAAAATGCTGAGGTTTTCATGGAAATTGTAAAAAACTTCTAAAATCACAGTTTGAAAATGTGGACAGAAGTAAACGGAGAATGTGCTTGTGTTTTAGGGCTATCCAGCCCCATATGATCACACAGAAACAATATTAATTACAACAGCATTTGACCAATGGTTGAGGCATATTCCTAGCTAGCTCTTACATCTTAAAATAACTCATTTTTATTTATTTATGTATCTCCATGAGGTTGTGATTTACTGGTGGTGTTCTGACATCTTTCTCCTTCAGTGGCTATCTGGTATTTCTTTGACTCTGCCTCCCCCCACCTCTCTCTCTCTCTCTCTCTCTCTCTCTCTCTCTCTCTCTCTCTCTCTCTCTCTCTCTCTCTCTCTCTCTCTCTCTCTCTCTCTCTCT
>NC_022016.1:2286280-2298815 GCF_000317375.1 Microtus ochrogaster
TCTCTCTCTCTCTCTCTCTCTCTCCATAGCAGGACATCTCTAAAGAGTCAGAACTGTTCATGCCAGTAGCATTAACTTAAAGGCAGTCTCTTAAAGACTCTGTTCACCACCATCAAACAGAGCTTACCTGAAAAAAAATGTGGCTACCAAAATGCATCAATTAACGTCTTAGGCTTTATGTGGATGTATGTTGCTGAATATCGGGTGCCATTTAGTAAGAGGAGACTGCACTTACATTTCCTGACTGTCCAGACCCAAATAATCACACTGAAACTGTATTGATTATAACACTGTTTGACCAATGGCTCAATTATATTCCTAGGTAGCTCTTACATCTTAAATTAACCCATTTCTATTAATCTGTGTATTGCCACATGACTATTATTTACTGGTAATATTCTGGCATCATTCTCCTTCAGTGGCTATATGGTGTCTCTTTAACTCCATGTACTCTCTCTATATCTCTGTTTGAGTTTTCTGCCTGGATTCACTCTGCTAAACCATCGGGCAAAATAGTATTATTCATGAACACATATATAGAAGCACATCCCACATCAGACACCATTCTAACATTTAATCCATGTATATAGCTTGTCTATGCACATACATAAGTTATCTGCTTTGCTCCCTCATAATTCTGCAGTTTTCAAGATACAGATCCTATAAATGTTTTAAGATTTGTGACCACATATTTTACTTTTGGGGATATATCTAAACAAAGGAATGTTATTGTATTTTCTAGTAAAAATATCACTACAACCTAAGTACTCTGTGAGAGGAAAGAGGATTTAGGGACAATGATACTGAATATTTTATATAATATGGTAGATATTTGGCTATATGCTATACAAAGTTACAAATACACAACAGAAACTTGAAGCATTAATGATATATATTAGGAAAGAATGATCATGGTATCAACTTTGATTCAGTTGGGGGAAATGCAGGAAAGGAGGACTATGATTGCATACAGGTTAAGAGGTCATTAAAAAATCTCTCTATATAAGTGATTCTAAAAATTCCACCAGGCAACTCCTACAGCTGATAAACATGTTCAGAAGAGTGGGTGCATATAAGAATAGTTAAAAAACAAAGCAGTAGCCCTCCTATACATAAATGACAAATGAACTGAGAAAGAAATCAGAAAAATAACATCCTTCATAATACCCTCAATAATATAAAATATGTTGTGGTTACTCTAACCAAGCAACACGAAGACTTGTCTAATAACAATTTCAAGTCTTTAAAGGAAGAAATTAAAGTATCAGGAGATGGAAAAACTCTACTATGCTCACAGGTTGATAGGATTAGCATAGAAAAATGGACATTCTAAGAAAAGCAACCTACAGATTAAATAAAATCACCATCAAAATTTCAGCACAATTCTTTACAGTCCTTTAAAGTACTTTTCTTAACGTTACATGGAAAAGCAAAACCCCAGTGTAAACATTCTTAACAATAAAAAAGTGATGGTTATACTACACTGTAACTGATTACAAATTCTGCTACATAGTTATAGGAATAAAACAATGTAAACCTGACATAAAAACACAACCTTGATCAATGACATCTAATTTAAGAACCAGAAAAAAATCACACACATATGTACACCTAATTTTTGATAAAGAAATAAACAAAAGAAAGCATATTCCACAAATTGTACTGGTCAAATTGGATGTCTGCATGTAAACAAACGTAAATACATCCATATTTACCACCCTTTACAAATCTCAAGTGGAGCAAAGAGCTCACTTAAAACCAGATACACCAAAATTGATAGAAGAGAAAGTGGGGGATAGTGCTTTCTGAACAAATCTCTGGTAGTGCAGCCACTAAGTTCAATAATTAATATATAGGACTTCCTGAAACTGAAAAGCTTCTGCAAATCACAGGACATCCTGAATCAGATAAATAGGTAACCCACAAAGTGGGAAATATTCTTACTTGATAACATCTAATAGAGGTCTTTGTATTCAATGTATACAAAGAAGTAAAAAAAAAAACTAGACACCAAAATACCAAGTAATCCAATTAAAAATGAGCTATAGATATAAACAGAGAATTTTCAACAGAGGGATCTCAAATGTCTAAGAAACACTTCAAGAAATGTTGAACATCTTCAGTCATTAGGAAAATTCAAATCAAAATTACTTGGAGATTCTATCTTACACAGTCTGAATGACAAAGACCAGTAGCACCAGTACCAACTCATGCTGGAGAAGACTGGGAGTCAGGAGAAAATATTTCTATTGTTGGTAGGAAAGCAAACTTGTTCTACTACTATGGAAATAAATATGGTGGTTCTTCAGCAAATCATGAATCAAATCTACTTAAATCCCAGCTATACATCTTTTGGCCTTATACCCAAAGGATACTCCATCCTGCCACAAGGACACTTGCTCAACTATCTATATTGTTTTTCTCATACCCAGGAAATTTAATCTACCTATATGTCCCACAACTGAAGAAGGTATAAAGAATGTGGTATATTTGCACAGCACAGTATTATTCAGCTGTCCAAAAATGACATAAAACTTGCAAGCAAATGGATACAATTAGAAAAAAATTATCATCCTTAGTAAGATAACCCAGACCCAGAGAGACAAATATGGCATGCACTTGTAAGTGAATAGTAGCTGTTGACTTGGTGATAATGAAGTTACTCAGAGATGTTAGTAAATGAAGATGCCTCTGGGGGAACACATGGATCTTCCTGCAAAGGAAAAGTAGAATAAATTTTGTAGGTGAACTGGGGCAGGTTGGGACAGTAGCAGGAGGAGCAGAAAGGGGTTGTTTTTGGCAGAAATGGAGTTCAGGGAAAGCCAAAAGGATTGAAGGAGATATGGGAGGTGGTGTGGAAACCTAATGAAGTGAAAATTTTCTGAAATCTTTGAGGGTGAGCAGAGGGAAAACTCCTAGGATTGGAATATATGGAATCTTATTTGAGAATCTTTTGTAACCAGGCAAGGCTAGTAAAATGGTGGGACCTGGGTACATTCAGTTGAGTTGTTGACCAAATGGAGTTCCCTAAACAACTCAGGCTGATGCCAGGACAGAGGCTTGCTTTCTGAAAACTAAAAAGGGACCCTATTTCTGAGACAACATCCACACAGCTTATTGAATGTAGAGAGGTCAAACTGGTGCATATATGGAGTCTTTGTCTTTACACTGTAGTCTCTTTGGCACAAGAAGGTACTTTGCAGGTTCTGAAAGAGATCAGGGGACACCAACCCAGGCAAAAAAAAACCTGTCAATATATACTTTATCTTTCCTGCTAGATGTACAATAGATAACAATGGCACAGAACTTATGAAGTGGCTAAACAACGTCTGCCTTAACTTGAGGCCCATGCCACCAGAGAGAGCTCATGTTCCTGGGTGACCAGGATCCAGAGATTAAATAGCCCAAAGACCAAGGGTATACCCAACATGATGGCCAAGTGTGTGTGTGTGTGTGTGTGTGTGTGTGTGTGTGTGTGTGTGTGTACATGTGTGTACTTAATGGAATGATTCCTAATGCTATCCTCAAATACTCAGATTGTTATCAGATAGACTTTCTCTAACACCAGAAAGCAGCAAGTACAGAGTCCCATAGCCAGACCAAATATTATGTGGAGAGAGAATCTGTAAATTGTAAGTTGGGTCCCTCCTATCAGCTCTCAACTAATCCCATGGAAGAGAGGGAAGAAATATTTTAGAAGTTAGAGAGAAAAGAGGACACCAGAAAGCTATGTCCCACTAAGGCAACTATGCAGATCTCACATGGACTCACAGAGACTGCAGAACCAGCATGATGCACCAGGTCTTCTGTGTATATGTTATGACTGTTAGCTTGTTGCCTTTGTGGGACTTGTAACAGTGGGAGCCAGTGTGTTTCTGAATCTTTTTCCTGCTATTGGGACTCTTTTTGTACTATTAGGTTGCCTTTTGCAGTCTTTATCTGCGAGCTTTTGACTTTTTTTTTTTTACTTAATCTTATTTTGTCATGTTTGGTTGTTGTCTTTTGGAGGACATGGAGGGGAGTGGACCTGGGGGAAAATAGGAGGGAGGGCATTGGAAGAAGTGAAGCAAGGGAAAATTGTGAACAAGATGAATGAGAGAAGATTCTATTTTTAATAATAAAAAAGAATCCATATTTTCACTTTAATTTTACTATGAACTTAAAGTGACTCAGATAGTCTTAATACCAAAGATTAAAAAAGATACAAAGAAATACTGCTATGGATTGAATGTATATGTCTTTTTAAGATTTGTGATAGAACTGCAACACATAGGCTATGGTAATAGGATGCTTGGCCTTTGGGAGGTGATTATGCTGAACGCTTTGCCCTCATGAATGGGACAAGTGCCCTTATAAAAAGGGCATGTGGGAGGGATTTTATCCTTTTTCATCTGTTTTTATCCAGAGTATATAGCAACAAGAGATCATCTTGGGAATAAAGAAGAAGATGTTGTCAGGTATTTTGTCTTCCAATATCCTGATGTTGGATTTGCAGTTCTCTACAACCATAGGAGATAGATATGTATTGTTTCAAGCAGACAAAATCTAAGACATTTGGATATAGAACTTTCTAATATCTAGCAACTGTTTTTTTCTTTACAAATTTTATAAACCATTTAAGGCTCAGTTTATAGCTCTCCAATGTATAGAGTAAAAGTGCATATTCCTCACAAATTATACTGGTTTCATAAAAGTTAAAAAAAATAAGTGGACAACATTGAACAATGCTAATAGCGATAAAAGTAATAGTTATTAATTATTAATATGAGTTATTAATATCTTTTGATATATTTATAAAAATAATAATGTTGCCTTGAACTAGAAGATTTTATACATCAGGTGCTAAGATCAAAGTTCATTTCAGATAGTGTATGCAGAATGTACTTGGTTCAAATCCTTACATTAACTAGAATTGCTACTCCATAATTATGATATCAGACCTCATGAGTTGGGGGCCACAGGTTCATAAGATTAAACATATTCAGCCAGGTGGTGGTGGCGCATTTCTTTAATCCCAGCACTCGAGAAGCAGAGGCAGGCGGATCTCTGTGAGTTCGAGGCCAGCCTGGTCTATAAGAACTAGTTCCAGGATAGGCTCCAAAGCTACAGAGAAACCTTGTCTCATAAAACCAAAAAAAGAAAAAAAGATTAAGCATATTCTCAGCCTCATTGCAAGTTTGATGATAGTCTAGGACACATAAAACATTATTCCAGAGTAAAATTTAACTATAATTAAAATAAATTGAATAATAGTTCCTACACTTCATGAAAAATACAAGTAATCTGAATGAATTATTGAGCTGACAATTATAAAGTCTTTACAATAGTTCATAATTCAATGAGTGTTTTTTTGATTTATTTTCTGATAAATGATTTTTATTAGTATTATAACGAAAACACATATATAAATACGCACTTCAATAAATCAATAATATTCTTAAAGGGAGTGAACATCAAGGGAGCAAGCCCTAGTTAGAGACCTCTGCAGGGCTGGACCTTAGCCAGGGACCTCCACTTGAGCAGGTTCGAGCTAGGAACATCTGTGGGAACAGGCCCAAGCCAGTGACCTAGACAGGAGCAGGCCTAAGCCAGGGACCTCCACTGGAGGAAGCCCAAGTCAGGGACCTCTGCCAGAGTAGTACTGAACCAGTGAGCTCCACAGGAGTAGGTTCAAGCCAGCCACCTCTGCATGTGAAGTAGAAAAAATCAAGATCTCCTGAGTAAATTGGGAGCATGGGGATCATGGGAAAGGGTACAAGGGGAGGGGTGAGGAAGAGATGGGAGTGAAGAAGAATACACAGCTTAATAAAAACATTTTTAAAATGCAGATGTAAGGTGTGTGTGGGCTCCTTGGCTACTGATTTGGTTACAGATCCCCAGTTCACTCAGAGGATTGCTGATCTCTGTTTTTCTGGGAGTCTATCTCTAAATTAATAAACCTTTATTAAACTAAAAAAAATATTATTAATAAAAGTAGAACTCTGAAAAAAACGAAATTCTATTTTTAAAGATTTTTTTTAAATTAGTTTTAATTGTGTGTATTTATATTTGTACTTGTATGTATGTATGTGTACATGTATATGCTTTTGAATGCAGATTCCCTGAGAGGCCAAATGAGTTGAATATGCCTGGAATTAAACTAGGGAGGATTGTGAGCAACTTGATGAAGGTGATGGGAATTAAACTTGGGTCCTCTGCATAAGCAGTATGTGCTCTTCACTTTTGATCCACTTCTCCAGATCCCAACCCACTTTAGATTTATTTTATTTTAAGTGTATGAGTGGTTTTTCTACAAGTATTTATGTTTATCACATGAGTTCATAGTGCTCTCAGAAATCAGAAGATGGTGATAAATGCCCTGTAACTGTAGTTAATGGTGATTGTGAGTTACTATGTAGTTTCGGGGTACTGGACTTGGGTCCTCTGGCAGAAATAAAATTTCTCTTAACCACTGAAGAATCTCTGCAGCACCCAAAATTTTATTTTAAAGGAATTTATATACTGTTAAAGTATGAATATAATACATATTGTATAAAACTAATGAGACTGTAGGAAGCTACTTGCTTGTATATAATTCTGGAGATTGCATAACTCAGGAAAATAGGTACTGTGTTTACTATGCAAAAAAGAAAAAAGAAAGAACTATTGTTTGTTTTTTGCCATAACGCATTTGTTGCTCTTAACCAACATAATCACCTGCATTTCCCAGCAGCTGTGGGTTTCTCTATATTCTATATTGGCAACTCCTGAAGACTTACTACCTATCATTGATCTTACAATGAAGAAAGTATTTAATAAATATTTGAGATTTTCAAAAAGAAATGTAGTTAGTTACTTATCTTTCTTGACTCTTCCCAAACTAAGAGCTTCTCAGAACTTTGGTCTTGTTCTCACTGTTTTTGAGTTATCACTGTTATTGCTTTTTTATTCATTACACCAAATTCTTCACATACTTAGAAGTGAAACTTACTCTGGTGTGTCTAGATGCATTTACAATGGCAATACCCAGCCTTAGCTTGCCACAACTGATAACTGTCTTTATTTCTCCTCCAGTATCTCCTATTTGTAAATCATTGATCAGTTATACATCCTATATTATTTTCCCTCTCTGTATAATGTGAATATCTGGCCCCATGTCTTTATATATCAGGGATAGTAATTTTTGAAAATGCAGAGGTATTTAATATTTCCTCTGTTTAGCTTTTTAGTGCTTTTTTCTCATTTTAAAATAGGATGTTAAAATTCAAGATGTCTTGTAACAGTTCCTTCTGTAATTAAGAGACAGACGTGTGTCTGTATGCTTGAGTGGAGGAAAAAAAATAATTCAAGAAACAGCTGTAGCTCAGAAAGAAATGGGTCTGTTCTGCCCATGGTGCTGAATATGATTTTCTGTGAGTATGGTAAGGCATTAATGCCTTGTACAAGAACCAAACAAAAAGTGATTTCTCTGAACCACAAGAGCTCATTTGGAATATATATAATAAGTCCAAGTGCACATGGATTAAAAACAGAGTATATATCATAACATTAAAATGTATGTAGCAATTTTATTCATTGTTTTCTCTATATAATTGGAAGCATTGTGAGTTTTGCGGATAGAATATTTGATTTTCATGTTTCCACAACAGAACTGAAAATTCAAACTTTCCTCAATGAAGTTTCAACATCATTTTTTCCCACTTGATAGACTTAGCAAGCATATAAAATATAAATTCACATAATTTATTTACTGTTAAGAAAGTGAAAGGTTATTAAGCTGGGATGCATATATTAATTTTATGATACAGATCAATAACATTTCTGAGAAGAAAGCATTTTGCTAAACCTTCTTTAACACTCTGTACCAGAAATGCTCATGGAAGTTGAACTCTGATTGTGGGTCTAATCAGACTCTGACTTCAGCACTGATGCACACTGAAAAAGTGTACTTTAAACCTTATGCTAGTGCTTTCTTCAATGCTAGACAATCCTTTTCAGGATCTAGGAACTAGAGAATACAGATTGGAAAGAAAGATTTAAATCCTCTTGAATGCATGCAATTTGTCTGCAAAAGGGCAGATTAGGGATATAGATGCTCTAGTGAGATCAAATGGCTTAAACACTGTTTGATGACTGTTTCTACATCACCCATGGCTTTTTTCACTTTGAACTAATCCATTATGAAATACTCATCTACAGACTGCAGTGAAAGAATGACAAAGAGAAAAGAAACATATTTGGCTTGACTAAACTTTGTGGAAAGGCTGTACCACATCGAGCATTTATGTCTCCTCTTACTTATGTGAACACTGTTTAAGTCATTTTTTCAGTTTACTGGTTCCCAAAATAGGGACCATAGCACTGTAGGAGGAGGCTGCTTGTTTTGTTCCCAGCTGCCCGGCTAGTTTAGACCTGAAATAATCACACAGAAATTGTATTAATTAAAACACTGCTTGGTCCATTAGGTCTAGCTTCTTATTGAATAACTCTTATGTTAATTTAACCCATTTCTATTAATCTGTATATCACCATATGGCTGTGGCTTACTGCGTAAAATTCCAAGCATCTGTATTCGGTGGCTCCACGGCTCCTCTCTAACTCTGCTCTCTAACTATGCCCTTCTTTCTTCCATCATACAGCCTAGCTTTCACCACATAGTTCTGTTCGTCCCTGCCAAAGGCTCTAAGCAGTTCTTTATTCGTTAACCAATGAAAGCAACACACAGACAGAAGGACACCCCACACCACAACACTTGATTTATTCATAACTCCATCATCATATAAAGGTTTTATGAAATGTCTCAAAAATATTTCTTAAATATTTATATGCACCATCCTCTTTCATCTGTTGTACTGAGTATTCATAATTTTGGCAGACACACATATAGACTCCACCAACAGCAACAACAACTAACCAAACCAAATGGTGGCATTGTCAGTAAGTTGTATTAAACTACAATGTAGTAATTAACACCTACTAATGTTAATGTGGGAACTGACTCCTGAGAACTTTGCAATCAACACTTTTAGCAATGTGGGTGGGCTGTAATTATGTTCCTTTTTGGATTTCAGACCCTTACCATTTCATGAATCTTATGAACTCAGATTTTAATCTAGTGATGTTTCTGTTATTGAGGATGAATGTTCAAGTCACATAAATATACATTTATATTCCTTTTTGTAATCTACTTTGTGTTAAATCTGGTCAATTTAAAAAATACTAGTATGGAGTATAGGGTAGCATTTGAAACCTGGAAATCAAGGAGTCATTAATTATGATGAAGACTTTGAGAGGCTACAGTTCTGACAATCAGTTGCTAGAAAACACACTCTGGTTAAATGGATTTCAGGTCCATTGTTTCCCAAACTTCAAGAATGGAAGGGTTGGTTTGAAAAATGAGTGATATTACGTGGGGAAGGTACTTAACAGAAAGTGTGCAAGCAGAACTCCTGTACAGGAGAATCTGATTTCTGCTTTTTGTTTGTTTGATTTGTGGGTTTTATTTGATGAATGCATACTTTAGAATGTGGACAACCAAGACTTAGAGTTATTTTTTTCCCTAAAAGTTAGTTTATATCTTGTAAGGAATACACCAGAAAATTCAAATCATTGTTACAAAAAAAGATACTAATTGGTTTGATAAATTGTTTGAGTGTATGCCAAAAAACATTCCATTTAAACTCAGTAATAGTTGGATTTTTGCTTTGTTTATGTTTTTGCCTCCATTTATTTCCTTTATTGTCCCGAATTTAAATCTCACAATTTGGCTAATGCTTCACTTAAGCTGTTTGTTCAAGCCAGTAGCCACCAGAAGTCATCAGAAGGAAAAATACGGTGCAAATAATGGGCATGAAAGAAGCTTATGTTATCAAATTCTTAATAGACAGTTACACAGCCCCAGGCATGATCAGCAACACTGGTGGGTGCTCTCTGAAGATCCCAAGGAGGGTTTAGCAAATGGGATAAATGGGAAATGGAGAATGAAGTCAGTTGGAAGAGTGTCTGACTGACTCAATAAATACTCATAGCAAAGATGGGCATGATTTATTGTCCTAGAATAAAGCTGTTATATTTGGGATACGCATGCATGAGCGTAGTTAGATTTTAATACTCTTAAACATAATACAGTTGTGTAGAGTGGAATACACCTTTTACTTCACATTTTTTAAGTTTCCATGAGGTCTATTTTGACAGTAAGTTAACCTACCTTGACTTCAAGTTTACTTAAAGAAAGCCTTACAATATCCAGAGTATAATTTGTCTCTATGTCTGTGGCAATACAAGGCTACATCTATGGTTTTTGACAGTCACCAAAGAGAGAACACAGCCTAAGGGTTCTCAGGCTAAAATTGCTTTTGCTTAAAACTATTTATCAATGCGCTTACTCTACTTTTCCTATTTCTTTTTTTCCTGTGTCTTACTTTTGTAATATAAATAGTTTCAAACTTCCCTTGGAAAAGAAAGCAGTCAAAATTTGACACCCCATTATGCCAATCTAGAATTTTGTGCCTTTTATATTATATTTTTGGAATAATCAGTATTTACTGAACAAATATGATGCTATTTGAAACCTGTGATTTAATTTAATTTCTATAAATAAATAAATGAAGGTAGTACTAGAATAGCTTTTGTTTTATGCTTGCAGAAAAGAAAATCCACAAGAGTCCATGTGTGGTGGCATATACCTTTAATTCGAGCACTCAGGAGGCATAGACAAGTAAGTTTGAAGTCAATCTGGCCTACATAGTGAGTTCCAGGATGCCTGTGACAGTTATACAGAGAAAAATCTGTCTCAATAAAAGCTAAAACTAAGGAAAGAAAATCCATAAATATTAATATTAATAATAATAATAACTATTAAGATATTTTTTCTGGGGACAAAATAATCTCTTCTACTCAAGAATTAAATTTCAAGTAGTATCTATCTTTTCTTATTACCATAATGTCCTGGAACTTTTAGATAAACTCAGGTCATTAACTGATGTCATAGGAAACTGGAACATCATCATGTGTTTCTTGTTGGCTCTAGACATTTTTATGAAGTACAGAACCTTTTTCTTGTTGTTTATCTAGATTTTGAGATAGAGTTTTGTTATGTAGCTACAACTTGCTTATTGCTCATTATGTAGTCGAAGATGGTTCTAAATTTACAGCGAATTTCTTGCCTCAGCCTCCTGTGTGCTGGATTATAGCCATGTACCACCATCTCTGGGCAAAAGTTCTTGTGCAGTTTAGTTACACAATCAGTTTCATGTTTATATGATTGTTAATAAATGTACTTATTTGCATTTGTAGCTGAGGAGCCTATAATGAGCAATTGTCCATATTCAGGACTCTAATCTCAGGATATTAAACTTACTGAGGATTGCATTTCCAGCTGTTTTTCTTTCTTCTATTCAATAGTTTTCTGTATCTTAATGCTATATCTAGTTCTTTTGATAGCACAACAAAGTGGAAAGACACTCTTGAAAAATTTGATTGAATCTATCATCATGAATTCTCTAGAGTAGGATTAACACATGGCAAACAAAAATCCCCAAGTACATGATTAAAAATAGAAGTCCAGACATTATTCCTCTTAAGAAAATATTTTTTGTAATTATATATGTATAGAAACTTTTTAAGTCATTACTGTAATTGAATTAAAAATTCCCTGTCTGGGTCACTACTACCTTCTCCCTTGGACACTAGAAAGTAGAGAATATTTTCTGACAGTTAAATGGGCAACGAAACAACTAAAGGAGGTCAACAAGTTTCAGCATTGGAAAGCTGAAGGTGAAGACCATGCACACACAATAAATAGACATTGTGCTACAGCTCAGAAAGGAGTGCAATCCTGTTGACATCTCAGTTTTAACCCAAGGAGAACCATGTCAGCGTATGAAACATATGAAACATTTTAGTGGAGAATAATAGTTTATGGTCATGTTTCTATTAAGAAGAAAATATACTAAAATGGCCAATTAAACATAAAGATTATGACCTGCACTAAACTTTTCCATCTGTCCCACCTAGAAGACTTATCTTTAACTTTTGATGGATGCAGGCTGGCACCACTCCAGTTCCTGAGAAACATCTGTGAGACGTTATCCTTCATCCTTCACTCTCCAGTCGCCTCATACTGTGGTCTGATTTTTAAATCGAAGTATCAGTCACTCCAAATTGTAGCCATCCCTCATCTGCATAGTAAAAAGGGCCTGGCCTATAAAATTCCTTACTAAATAACCTAATAATTGGAACTCATAGTACTTTTACATACTCATACTCATAGTATCTATTACATGCATGGCCTTGAAAATTCTTAAGTTTAAATACTGAACACATGCAATTGAATCTCTACAGATAGGGTCAGCAAACCATGGGTTTGGACACCAACATACTTGTTTATTTGTCCATTCTAAATATTTCCTTGCTGTAATAGTAGTAATACCAGAGACTGTGTATTCTACCAACTCTGTAACATATGTATGTTTCTGGCTCCATTCAGAAATACATTGATTTCTTCCTTGACCCAGGTGTGGTTCAGTAGTTGACTGTTCAGTTTCCATGAGTTTGT
>NC_022016.1:2300391-2307196 GCF_000317375.1 Microtus ochrogaster
AATAAATAAATAAAAAAAAAAGAAATACATTGACATTTATTGCTTTAGATGGAGACCAAATGTAAAATAAATAAGCACAAATATGAAGAGCAATATATAAGGAAGTGCCCCTGGATATATCTTTGGGTATAGGAATTATAAGTATTCTAACATGATTACAGTAAAGTGCACTTGTTTCATGAGTTTGTGACTTCATTGTGCTAGATATTATCAATTACAGAATAGAAACAACCAAATAATCATATCAGTATACTCCTCTAACTCCCTAATGATATGATTTTAAGTAAAATGGGATATAAATTGATCACACATATCCTTTCGAATTATCAAAGAATTATTCTTATGGTTAATAGGGATAACGTTTTTGGTAGCTTGGTTGATTCAACAACCCCTCCTAAAGATGTCTCTGATTCCTGTGTTGGTTTCTCAGAGAATCATTTTGTTCTCTCCCATTCTGATAACATAACAATTGTGATATATGCAGATTCTAAAAGAAACACTATGAGATTCTGTCCTTTCTCTTACTTCTCAGGGTTAAGATACTCTGACGGAATAGGAAACATTTAGAACAGAGTTGACTAATAGCTACTGAGGTCAGCAGGCCTGAAACTTATAAGAAAGTCCTAATAAGTGCAGTTTTGCAACTGAAGCATCTTTGACCACAGAAAGTGGAATGAGCCCTACTTAAAACAGTTCAGGACAATAGAATTGACTAATGAACAAAAGATTCTAGATTCTGAGGCATCAATTGAGGTTTATTTTGTCTCTGCTTTTTATCTATCTATCTATCTATCTATCTATCTATCTATCTATCTATCTATCTATCATCTATCTATCTATCTATCTATTTCTAATAATTTCATCAAATCAAATAATTGCTGGTTATCAGTTTGTACATGTGATTTCAAGGTAATAAATTTTTCCATTAATTATATCTTTTCATCCTTGGATATTATTTGTATAGCATGCAGATTGCCGTTCTGGAGAGATGATCTATCTGATAATTTATCATAACATTTTAACTGATTTTGATTGTCAACTTTAACAGTATGAAATAATCTCTCAGTCCCCTTTTTTAAGGTTTCATAATACATTGATATAGACTGAATTTTGTCTGTCATTTGAGGTCATTTTTTCCCAATAGTATGAATCCTTTCAGCTAAAGACTGTATCCTTTCTAAAAGTTTCTTTTCTTGATTCTGTTATAAAACCATTTCTTTAAGGATATGATATCAATAACAAAGCTAAGTGCCATGATCTCAAAAAATGTATATACAAGGTACCTCATATAACTCTTGTACAATTCCATCCATAGTAGAAACAAAAAGGTTGTTAAATTCCTGGATGATAACACTGTCTGTAATTATCTTGGGGTTTATTTACAATTTTCAAATTTATTTGTTCATTTATTAATCAAATTAACTTACCTCGTTTATAGTTTTCAGAAAATTGTTGTAGGTGCAATAATCTTTATTGGCCATCAGGTGTTGCAGTTGTGGCAGTAAGGCAGGTCCTAAATCAGTACTGGAATCACCTGAGACAAAATTTCTAAGAAATTTAGCTAATTACTTAAAAGCAGCAATCCACATATGAAGAAGGTTTTATGTCCTTCTGACGTCTTTGATGGAGTTAATGAATAAATAGTTATAGTTTTCCTTAGATATGATAAAAGATAAAATAGATATAAATCTAACTGTAATTCTTACTTGATACCTGTTTTATTATATGTAATTTTATTATGTTAAAGTTAAAACCTTCCTTTTATTTAAACAGAATATGGGGAATGATGTGGGAGGTTTTTCTCTCTATGTGTTGCTTTTACTGGTTAATAAAAAAAAAAAACTGGCTTGGCCTTATAGGATAGAGTAGAGCCAGGTGAGAAAAACTAAATTGAATCCTGGGAGAAAGAAAACAGAGTAAAGGAAAAGCCATGTAGCCCTGCCAAAGACACACATTGGAACTTTACGTGTCAAGCCACAGCCTTATGTCTATACACAAATTATTAGAAATGGATTAAATTAATATGTAAGTATTAGCCAATAAAAAGCTAGAGCTATTGAGACAAGCAATATTGCAAATAATATGACGTCTGTGTAAATATTTTGGACCTCATCAGATTGGAACAAAACAAGTGGCCAGCTACATCACTATTGACTGAAGGAGTTCCCACAGAAGACCATAGTTCTTTTATATATTTTTTCTCATTAGAAAAAAAGCAAGAAAGGTGTATCATATGAGAATCAACAGAGCCTGGCTTTTGAAGTTAGTCTGGAGATGGTTTCAAAAGACATGTTCTGTTAAGAAAAGAAAGTCATTGTCTCAGTAGCAGGACTAAGAAATATTTGTTTCCAGATGTGTTCTAAAAACACAGGCAAGTACATGCAGCTGTTTGTTATTCATGAAGTGATTGAAACAGGGTAGGAAAAGCAATAAGAGGAAATAGTCAATATCCTGCAGAGGAACGGACATGATGCAATGTTATTCCTCTGATAGAAATGATTCATTCCCTCCTACTTCCCATTCCCTCAACACACCCTCCCACACCACCCCCTCCAATCCTCAGAGAGTGGAAGGCTCATTGCTTTGTGGAAGGTCAAAGACCCTCCCTACTATGTCTAGGCTGAGCAAAGTATACATCCAAAGATAATATGTTCCCAAAAGCCAGTACATGCAGTAGGAATAAATCCTGGTGCCACTGTCCAGTGACCACTCAATCCGGCCCAGCCACGCAAATGTCAACCGCATTTAGAGACTGGCTTGTTCATAACCAATCCAGCTGGTGTTGGTGAGTTTCCATTAGCTCTGGTAGACTGTTTCAATGGGTGTTCCCATCATTATCTTGCTCATATTCTCATTCCTCCCTCTCTTCAACTGTACTTTGGCAGTTCAGTCCAGTGTTCTGATGTGGGTCTATGCCTTTGTTTCCATCACTTGCTGGATGAAGGCTCTATGGTGATATTTAAGATATTAATCAGTCTGACTACATGGCAAATCTCTTTTATTGCTTAGGGTCTCAGCTGGAGTCAGCCTTGTGGATTCCTGAAAATTCTCTAGATGCAGAATTCTGATAGCCCTATAATGTCTCCCTCAACCAAAATATCTCTTTCCTTACTTTCATCTCTGTCCTTCCAACACCATGAATATCCCATTCCCTCAAGTTCTTACACCTTCCCTTTTCTCCTCCATTTTCCCACCCACCCTCCCTTCTCTCCACCCCCATGATCCCAATTTTGGGTTCAACTTATTGCTTAGCTTCTCTAGGATCATGAACTATAGGCTCAATATTCATTGTTTATATCTGGTCTCATCTTATGATTGAGTACATACCATATTCATTTTGGGGGGGGTCTGGTTACCTCACTCAAGATATTGTTTTCTAAATACATCTATTTGTATAAAAAATTCAAGATGTCCTATTTTTTTTTTCATTGAATAGTACTCTAAAGTTTAAATGTGCCACAGTTTCTTTAATCCATTATTTGGTTGAGGAGCATCTAGGTCATTTCCATGTTCTGACTATTACAAATAATGTTCCTATGAACATAGTTGAACAAATGCCATTGTGGTATGATTGAGCATCTTTTGGGTATATGCCCAAGAGTAGTATTCCTGTATCCTGTGGTAAGTTGACTCCTCATTTTCTGAGAAATCACTAAAATAATTTTCAAACTAGTTGTACAAGTTTACTTTTGCACCAGAAATAGATGAGTGTTTCCCTTACTCCACATCCTCTCCAGCATAAGCTATCACTGGTTTGTTTGATTTTAGCCATTCTGACAGGTGAAAAATGGTATCTCAGAGTATTTTTGATTTGCATTTCATTGATGGCTAAGGATGATGAACATTTACTTAAATATCTTTTCGCCATTAGAGATTCTTCTTTTGAGAATTTTCAGTTTAGTTCTATATTCCATTTTTTAATTGGGTTATTTATAATTTTGATGTCTAATTTCCCAAGTCTTTTTTTATATTTTGGAGATCAGTCATTTGTCTGATGTGGGGTTGGTGAAGATTGTTCCTCATTCAGTAAGCTGCTTTTTTGTCTTATTGACTGTGTCTAATGTTTTACAGAAGGTTCTGAGTTTCAGGAGGTCCCATTTATTTATTGTTCTTCTCAGAGTTGGTGCTACTGGGGTTATATTTAGGAAATGGTCTTCTGTGCCTGTGCATTGAAGACTACTTTCTACTTTCTTTTCTATGAGATTCAGTGTAGCAGGTTTATATTGAGGTCTTTAACAAATTTGGACTTGAGTTTTGTGCATTGAGATGGATTTGGATCTATTTTCATTCATCTACATGTTGACATTCAGTTATGCCAGAAGAATTTATTGAAGATACTTTCTTTTTTCCATTGTATAATTTTACCTAATTTGACAAAAATCAGGTGTTCATAGGTGTGTGGATTAATATCTGGGTCTTTGATTCGATTCCATTGTTCACCCTCTCTGTTTTTATGTCAGTACCAAGCTGTTGTCATTACTGTAGCTCTGTAAAGGGCTTGAAGTTAGCAATGGTGATGCCTCCAAAGTTCCTTTATTGTACAGGATTGTTTTGTTTGTCCTGGGTTTTTGTCTTGTTTTGTTTTACCATTTGAATTTGATAATCATTCCTTCAAGTTCTGTGAAGAATTGTATTTGGATTTTGATGGGGATTGCTTTGACACTATGGATTGTTTTTGGTAGAATTGCCATTTTTATTATGTTGATTCTACATATCCCAGGGCATGGGAGATCTTTCCATTTTCTGGTATCTTATTCATTTTCTTTCTTCAAACGCTTCAGTTCTTGTCAAATAGGTCTTTCACTTCTTTGGTTAGTGTTATCTCAAGTTATTTTATGTTATTTGTAGCTATTGTGAAAGGTTCTGTTTTTCTGATTTCCCTCTCAGCTTCATAGGAGGGCTATTGCTTTTTTGAATGGATCTTGTATCCTACCATATCACTGAAGGCATTTATCAGCTGTAGGAGTTCTCTGGTAGAGTTTTTATGGTCAAGCATGTATACTATCTTATCATCTGAAAATAATGAATGTTTGACTTCTTCCCTTTCAATTTGAATCCCATTGATCTTCTTTTTGTGTGTGTGTTATTGCTATAGCCAAAACTTTAAAAAAAGTATGTTGAAGACATATGGAGAGAGTGGACAAAAACAAGCAAACTTCAAGAAAATAGAAGCTGTCATCCAAACATCCTTACCAAAAAAAAAAAAAAAAAAAAAAAAAAAAAAGCCAAGGCCAGGTGGTTTTAGAGCAGAATTCAACCAGAACTTCCAAGAGGAACTAATGCCTATACTCCTCAATGTGTTCCACATAATAGAAACAGTAAAAACATTGCCATACTTTTTTTTGTATGAGGTTTGGATGACAGCTTCTATTTTCTTGAAGTTTATAGCTCTATTTAAAATGATCACCTTGTCTTTATTTAATTTTAGTATATGGTATCTATCTAAAGATTTTGTAGTATGTCCTAATAATTCTCTAAATTTTCTCAATGTCTGATGTTATGTGCCCCTTTTTATTTCTACTTTTGTTAATTTGGATGTTTTTTGTCTTTTGATTAGTTTGAATAAGGGTTTGTCTATCTTGTTGATTTTCTCAAAGAACCAGCTTTTTGTGTCATTGAGTCTTTGTATTGTTTTCTTTGTTCCTATTTTGTTGATTTCAGCCCTCTATTTGATTATTTCCCATCTTCTACTCCTACTGGGTGAGTGTGCTTGTTTTTGTTTTAGTGTTCAAGTGTGCTGTGTTGTCTGAGGTTTTCTGTGCTCCCCATTTCCTGTAATTGTTAAGTCCCAAAAAATCACACAGAGGTCTACATTAGTTATAAACTGATTGTCCCAATATTATTATCTGTGTTAGGTACAAGGCTCAGTAACATTTTCAGTTAGGTAGTCACATCTTGCTTCTTCTGTGACTGCGCCAAGATGCATCCTTTTCCCAGTATTCTCCTGTTCTCCTTGACCCACCTCTAATTCCTCTCTGGTTGTCCCCTCCTATACTTCCTGTCTGGCTACAGGCCAATCAGTCTTTATTTAAAATATAATTGACAGAATACAGACCATGGTCCCACACCAGTGCTGTTAAATCTCTAATGTGAGCTTTCTTCATTTTCTTTTTTTCTTTTTTTTTTTTTTTGCGGGGGGTACTTAGTGCTATAAACTTTCTTTTTTGTACTGCTTTCACGGTGTCTCATGTTTTTGGATATGTTGTGCCTTCATTTTTATTGAATTCAAAGAAGTCTTTCATTTCTTTCTTTAGTTTTTCCTTGTCCCAGGGGTGGTTAGGTAGTTCACTGTTCAATCTCCATGAGTTTTTAGGCTTTCTGAGAGTAGTATTATTGTTAAGCTCTAACTTTAATCCATGGTGATCCAGTAAGAAATAGAGGGTTACTCCAATTTTTTGAATCTGTAGAGTTTGCTTTGTTACTGAGTATGTGTGCAATTTTAGAGAAGGGTCCATGCAGTGCTGAGAAGAAGGAATATTCTTTTGTGTTTGGGTGGAATATTCTATAGATGTCCATTTGATTAATGACATCTGTTATCTCTCTTCTTTCTCTGTTAACTTTCTGTCTGGTTGATTTTTCCATTGGTAAGAGTGGGGTGCTAAAGTATCCTACTATTATTAGTATATGGGGTTTGATGTGCGATTTAAATTTTAACGATGTTTCTTTTGCATATGTTGGTGCTCTTCTTGTAGAGTCATAATTGTTCAAGATTGAAATCACATCTTGATGGGTTGTTGCTGTTATGAGTGTAAAGTGTCTTCTCCATCTCTTTCTGATTGATTTTAGTTTGAAATCTCTTTTGTTA
>NC_022016.1:2308242-2309233 GCF_000317375.1 Microtus ochrogaster
ACAATATTTTAGGGAATTTAGGCACCATCAACCTGTCTGACTACTTCCTGCTGAGTGGGGGTGCCGCATTCTTAGGGGTATTTTACATCAACATTTCAGGGGTTCTCAGTGATTCAAACCACATAAATTTGCAATGAATCCACAGATTCTCATCCTCTGTGGAGATAAAAGCAGAACCTCTTTTCCAAAGTATCAAATCCTTAGGCCTATATTTTAAAGTCAAAATACCTTTCTTAGCAGTTCCCAGAATCAAATGTCTTTCTCTAGTCCAGAACACGGAAGACAACATAATCAACACAATAACATATATTTCTACACATTCTATCTTTTGATGCCCTCAATTCATCTTCCTGCCTCTTTTTTATTTCTTCCCTATTGGCCAATCTTCCAGAGGGCATCCCTCATAGCATCTCTGGGGATGAAGACATACATACTCCTTTTAATCTGACTTGACTTGTTCCCAGTCTGGAACATTTAAACCCCCTCCTGTACAAAATCTTTGGCTATCTTCCTTGTTACTTCCGTGCCTTGTTGCTTTAAGAGTTTCTGTTACTTTTGAGGCCTTTCAATTCACCCTCCTGCCTCTTTATACTTGCTTATCTTTTGGAGGATGTCCCTCAGAGTTATCTCTGGGGATAAAAAATAAGAACACTTTACCTTACCCAATTTGCTCCTCGATTTAGCCCGTGGCTGGAGTGACCCCATTCATGTGTCCCCATATTCCAGATCTCAGTGGGACCTCCAAGCAGCCAGCACAGGCTGGATAGCCAAGACTTGTGAGGGGGTGGGTGCCGGGATTGAAACACGGAGGCTTCATTTCAGGGTAGAAAAACAACAACCTTTAATTCGCCAAGCAACCTTTTATACCTCTATTCCTTCTGTGGAGATCCACCAGCCAGAAAGAACACAAACATCCTTGTCAATTACAGACCATAAGGAAGTTCTGCTGTCAGTCAGGGGGGGTGAGGGCAGCTGGATCACAACAAGGGTT
>NC_022016.1:2309543-2327806 GCF_000317375.1 Microtus ochrogaster
GTGCTCCAATGTGGGTCTCTGTCTCTATCTCCATCCATCGCCAGATGAAGGTTCTATGGTGATATGCAAGATATTCATCAGTGTGGCTATAGTATAGTTCTAGGACAGCCAGAGCTACACAGAGAAATCCTGTCTCAGGAAACACACAGAGGAAGGGAGGAAGGAAAGAAGGGAGAAAGAGAGAAAGGAGCTGGAGAGATGGCTCAGAGGTTAAGGGAAATGGCTGCTCTTACAGAGTATCTGAGTTCAATTCCCAATACTTACATGGCAGCTCACAACTGTCTGTGATCCTGCTCTTAGGTCCATTTGATTGGAAACCTTTTCCTAACCCTTCGCTCTGAGGTGTTTTCTGTCTTTAAGGTCGCAGTGTGTTTCTTATATACAGCAGAAGGTTGGATCCTGTTTTCATATCCACTCTCATAGGCTGTGTCTTTTTATAGTTGAATTGTGTCCATTAATATTAAGCTATATTAATGGCCAGTGGTTGTGATCCAGGCTTTTTTGGTGTTCTGTAAGCTATTTGTACCTTCATAGGGATATCCATATTTAGGTTGGGAATGTTTTCTTCTGTTATTTTGTTGAATATATTTTTTGTGCATTTGAGCTGGAGTTCCTCTCCTTATTCTACCCCTATTATTTTTAGGTTCAGTTTTTTCATGGTGTCCTAGATTTCCTTGATGCTTTGCGTTAAGATATTTTTATTTAATGTTTTCTTTGATCAATGAGTCTATTCCCTTTATAGTATTTTTAGCACCTGAGAATGTTTCTTCTATCTCTCATATTCTGTTGGTTGTATTTGTCTCTGTAGTTCCTGTTCACTTACCCAAATTTTCCATATCCAGAATGTCCTCTGTGTTTTTTTTATGACCTCTATTTCAGTCTTCAAGTTTTGTACTGTTTGCTTCACCTGTTTCATTGTTTTTTCTTGGTTTTCATGGGTTTCTTTGAGGAATTTATTAATTTCATATATTTTTGACTTTTCCTCTATTTTTTAACAGAGATTTCCATTTCCTCTATAAAGCACCTTATTATTTTCATAAAGTTTTGCTTAAAGATATTTTCTGCTTTCTATGAAATAGGATGATCAAGTATTCCTGTTGAGTGACCACTGGGTTCTGGTGTTACCATGTTTCTTTTTAGGTTGTTGGAAGAATTCCTGCATTGGCACCTATCCATCTCTTCCTTCAAATGAGGCCAACAATGTCTTTGCATCTTGGTCCAATCCTTGCAATGGCTGTCTGAGTCTTTGGGAGGTTTTCTTGGTCTATTCTCTGCTGTCAATGTCTGTGTCTCAGGAAGACTCTGACATCTCCATAAGCCTTCTCTCTTGGTCTTCTCTCTTGGTCTACTCTCTTTGTGCTCTCTCTTGGTCCCCTGAGTATTGTAGCAAGTTCTGAGCTCCTAGGCAAGGTTTTGCTAGTAACTTAGGGGACCCAGTGGATGGGGTTGGGATTTCCAGGAAACTCCCTGCTAGCTGGTTAGAAAAGACAAGGCAGCTAGGGGAGGGTCCTGGTGTGTTGATCACCTAGAGAGTGGAGTGTCCCACCATGTGACTGTTTACACACCTCTTATGTTCCCTCAGTATTGGAGCAAGCTGTGTTTCTTTGTGGTACCTTCTATGTTCTTAGTTACTGCTAATCTCTATTTTTTTGGTCTTTCCTTGTTTCTTTGCATGTTTCTGAAATATAGATTACTATAGATTACTATATGAACTTTTGTGACATTTTTCTCAGGTATAGCCACTCTCTGGGGAAGAGAGGGATGATTCTGCAAAACATTTTGGATTTGAACTTGGATAGAAACTGAAACACAAGACAAAATATAAGAGAAAGAAATTGCTGAGAAAAAGAAAAGGGAAAAGCCATAAGATCATAAACATATCACATTGACTCTTAACTATTATATACATATTTAGCATGAATAATTATGATAGCAAAAGTCCTTTAGAGGCATCTCTATGCACCATCTCAATAAAGGAGAATATAGTAATTCATGTGTGGCATAACAGGCGTATAAAACAATAAGTGTTAAGACTTACAATGAAAAGAAATTATTCCTTGGTGTTATTTTGAATGTAATTATAGGTGAAATTACTTTCCTGTAAATATTAAAATTATGCTAACAGTTTAAAAGAGTAAAACAGCATATCTCTTTTTGTCTAATTTTCAACGATGTGTTTATGCTACATGTGTATAATGAGGTTAGAATAGGAAACCGGATCCATACACAGTATCCAAGCTGTGATATGAATTCTTGGCTAGGGTGTATCTTCTGCAGTCTGTAGATAGATAATGAATACAAGTTTTCTAGACCAAATGCAAAAGCCTATTTTTTTATAATTTAAATAAAGTATACTTAATATTTGCATATTAAACTTAAGATTCTTTACTACCTCAAATAAAATCTTTGCTTCCATTTCCTTCTTACACTTGAAATACTCATTCTTCCTTCTCTTCTTTTCATTACTTCTTCTTTTGTTTGTATGCGGGTATATCTGTTCAGGTGTATTGTACATAATGCAATGGGGATGTTGTGTGCATGTGGGATTCGGAGGTCAGCATTAGTTGTGATCTCAGTTGATTTTCATCATTTTTTTTGAGAGCGGGTCTGTCCGTGAACCTGTGATACACTGGTTCTGCACGATTGTTTGTAGGAAAAAGCCAGGGATTCTCCAGGCTCTTTGTTCTCAGCAGTGGATTACTCGCACAATGGCATCCATACCTAACTTTTGTGTGGATAGATGCTGGGGTTTGAAACTTGGGTCCCAATTCTTCAGGAAGAAGAACCTTACAGATGGTGCTATTTCTCCAGTTTTCTTTCTCCATTTTAACAGAGAGTAATTTTGCTTTTGAAGAATAACATTTTTGTGAAGATTTTGAATAATGTGGAATTATAGTGGACTGGTTTTCTGTGCTGTGAAGGCAATGGTTGTTCACTGAGAATTCAGTGAACTCGAGCATGTTTTTGGCTAAAGATTAAAACAAGTGATCCCAAACAGGAAATAATTCCTATATAGGAATATTCCAGTAGAGATTAAGAGTCTTCCAGTTTCTTAGTTGAATTTTTTTAAAAAACTAAACTTATAAAAGATGATTAATTCAAATTTAATTTTTATAGAAAAGTGTGAGTTCAGCAAAAAAAATCTATGAGATAGATCTAGTTTTTGAATCATGGGTGGCTACTTTTGTGCTAGATAAATGAGATATAAAGACTTAGTTTTGAGATTGAAATGAACTTAATTAGTCATTATGTCCTTCATGTCTTATAGTAGGACAAGTACATTAAATATAGTTGTTTTTGTTACCTGATATCAATTTTATTTCTTTTTGCAACAGTTACAAAATTTTTATCTGAGATGATAGATTTTTTATCCACTCTCAATATATATATGCTTTTGGAGTTAAGTATAGGTTTATTTCTAAGGGTAGCTTAAGAAAATCAAATTCTGTGTTCTCCTGGAAAGATATGTTCAAAGATAGACATAATACTCAGTCCAAGTCAATTAGAGAAAGAGACTAAATTCTGAGATATTTGGAGAAGCCAGTAAGGGAAACAGACTTAGTCTTTTTCTCTGCCAAACATGAACTGAAAAAGATTAACCCCCAGAACATATTGGAATCAATGACAAAAAAAAAAAAAAAGTGTAGATAATAGATTCAAAAAATAATCAGACAGTGTGCTGGAACATTTTATGTCGCTTGACACAAGCTAATGTCATCAGAGAAAAGAGGACCTAAATTTAAAAAATGTCATCATAAAATCTGACTGCAGGCAAGTCTGTAGAGCATTTTCTTAATTAAAGATTGATTGGGGAGGGACTAACCTACTGTGGGTGCTGCTATTCCTCAGATGGTCCTCCTGAGTTCTATAAGAAAACAGCCATGAGGAGCGAGTCAATAAACAGTGCTCTACCATGGCTTCTCCTTTAGCTCCTGGCTCCAGAGTATTGCCTTATTTTAGTCCCTGCACTGACTTCTTTATATGATGAACAGTGCTGTGAAAGTGGTACTAAATAAAGCTGTTCTCAACTTGCTTTTGGTCATGGGGCTTTGTCACAGCAGTAGAAACCCTCAGTGAGACAGAGCAGAAAGGTTGGGAGGAAAATACTTGGTTTTTCATTACATTTTATCTCTTCCTACAGCCATCCTTGTCTGAAGGAAGTGACAAAGGTCCTGTTATATAAATTTAACCTCAGTTAATTTACCTCTCAGTTTTAGTTAATAGTGACCAGATTGATTTGATGCACAGCAGTAATTGGGGTGAACTGGCAGAATTACTTTAGTGTTCTGAACACACACACACACACACACACACACACACATATATATATATACAAAGAGAGAGAGAGAGGAATGAATGAAGAGAGAGGGAGAAAGAGTGAGAATGTGAGAAGGGGAGGAGTGTGGGAAGGAAAACACAGCAATGTGTATAATCATCCATCTGCGATGTTGTATGACTGGGCATAATCTCACTATGTTCCAGCAGCATTTCCAGTTGTTTTCTTTTAGAATTAACATCATGAGCAACCTTGTTTTTCTACAATGGAAAAGAGAATGTTATTATTCCTTTATCCCTGATGCCATATTCCCCTGCGAAACAGTTTTGATTTAGTGAAGGAGAGACGGGCCCAGTCACTTGCATCTACTATTATGAATGTGGTGCTTGACATGCAGAAGTCAATGGCATGAAACGCAGGGCTTCATTACACCCTGGCTCACCCAGACTCTGGCTTCCCAGGGCCCAGAGATAGTTTGCTGCCAAGAAGATATATTTGAATTTTAATGCACCAAGTCTCTCTTGCAGCACTTTCTGCTAAGAGCTTTTAGAAAATTGTTGAACATCCAGTGACTCAGTCCTATACTTTGTACCACTATCTAGAAATGAAGTGAATATATTTACTCGCAAGTTGCTATAGTAAATGAAGGAATGTGTGGTCTCAAGAAAAACATAAGTTTATGCTTACCAAACATTACCACATGAGAAATTTTAACAAGACCATTCAGGTTTCAGAGGGCACAACACAAAGAAAGTGAGCAGTAGGCATGCATTGAAGTTCTGACCTATCATTTACTGAACAAAAAACTTGGTGACACTGCAAAAACTTTACCAAGCAGTGACAACCTCATAAAATGTATATGTGATGTTAGAGAGTTTCACAGAATTGTGGTTTGTGGATTTCATTAAGTTTGCAAATACTATTGACAATTGTCATTTTCCAAGTAAGAAGAAAGAGGTGGGGGCTGGGAGAGGTGGAGGGAGTGGAAACTAGAGTGGATGTAACATGTGAGAATAGAATATTTTTTTAAATGAAGAATTTTATAGTAGCTGGATTATATCTCAATAAAACTGCTATTTACAAAATATAAAATAGAAGTAATTGCTCATTCAATAAGCATTTGAAATGTGTGTTAGAGACTATCAAATTAAAATCAAAACAACAAATACCATCAGATTTGTGCCTCAGACTTTTAAGAATGAGCATTCATTTCTGTGAGTTAAAATAATCAATCATGTATGATTATGGTGAATGATTTATGACAGTAGTTTTCTAGAAAATGTCAGTTACTTAGTAAGCACTCAACATATGTTGCTGTGGATCTTGATGCTATTGGTGACCAGTTCAACATGTCTCTAGGCACAGAAGATACAGTGATGAACAAAACTCTATACGGTGTAGCTTCTTTGAGTCACGATTACAATATGTTTGGAGAAACTGCAATTTTCACTTGCTTGAGTTTTTGTTCTATTATATAATATTACTTTGCTCTGACTTTTCTCACGTATAATGTTGGAATATAAATTAGTATCAGGAATGTTCAGAGAAATATAAAAAGATTATATAAGTCCTGTTCCATATACATAAATAGTTAGAATACATAGTGTAAAGAATGACTTTTCTTATACATCTTCAAGATTTTTATTTTATTTTAAAATAGGTGTCTATGTGTGAGTCTCTCTCTCTCTCTCTTTCTTTCTCTGTGTGTGTATGTGTATATGTGTGTGCATATGAGTGCATATGCATTATAAGGCCAAAATCAGAGGGTCCTTCCAGATATAGAGTTGAGTTCCACAAATTATAGGCTGACAAAACATCTCACAAACCCTGGAAGAGCATTATTTGCCCACAATCACTTAGCAACTTCTCTAGCCCCTATTCTTAATGTTAATAAATATTTCCTTTCCAAAGTTACATAAGATATTAACAAGATAAATGTTCACACCACTACATGAATACTTGTTAATCACCAGGCTTTAAATTCATGTTTATTTCTAAAATTCAAAATCTTCCTACTTTACAATCTTGTCTTTCTTCAAACAAAAAAGGTGAACCTCAGAGCAAAGCCAAAGGCAAAAGTTTTATACTTGTTTTAATGCCATTAGAAACAAATCATTCCAGGGTGCCAGATCACTTTTGAAATGTGTGTGTGTGTGTGTGTGTGTGTGTGTGTGTGTGTGTATATATATTAAAAGAAATAAAAATAGCTTTGATAACTGCCAACTGTCTGCAGTATAAATTGTGCTAACCTCTCTGCTCCCCATTTGCAAACATATTTAGATCACATCTGGAACAACATCATTAATGGCAGGAAGACAGATGTTCTTCAAAGTTCAGGGTGTGCATGTAGACACTGAATATTGATGGACATGTTATTTACTCATTTGATTTTTTTACTCTTTTCCAAAAAAGACGGATGTCAGGCATTTTCAAGATTTATTTCTTCTTTCGTTAGTTCCCAAGGTGACAAATCAAAGTTCACTCCAGCAACTTTCAAAGTATATCATGGGTTTGAGAAATCCATCAGATGTGGAACGATATCAACAACAGGCATTGTTCAGCTGTCAGTAGAAATAGTCTTTTCTCAGGAATAATTGTGGATCTTCTTTAAGACAAAGCAGTGTGTGAGTGACAATGAAAGAATGTGTTGTTATTAATAGACTAATTAATATAGTAAAATTTACTCCAGATTATAATTTTAAATACAACATTAAAGTAAAACTCCCCCCAAATCATCATGTTTATTTTTAAGAAGATGTTTAAGAGAAGACATGCATGTGAAAACGAGGCAGGGTAAAAAAAGAAGGAAATCTGGGAGCATGAGGAGAGAAAGATTCTTGCTCATCTTGGAGCCTTTTACTATATGAGAAGAGAGACTACAGTATCATTAGCAACATTGCTGTGAAGGTGACGACCATAGCACTCATACATAGATATTCTAAATTTGGAAAATTCCTTTCATTTATGTGTTTGCAACGCATCTTTGGCACCCATGGGGATCATGTTTTATATTCTAGAACTAGAGTTACAGAGTGTTTTAACTCACCATGTCGGTTATAGGAATGGAACCCAGATCTCCTGAAAAAGCAAGTTTTCTTAACCAGAGACAATTTTCCAACTTCATAGATACCCTAAGTAAAAGAAATAAAATGCCCAGTTTAAGACTAAAATGTAGATTGCCTTGGGTAGGGATTCATCGTTTTCCCCAAACATCCTATGAGAATGTCAAAAAAGACCAGTAAATTTTCTGCTTTCTGTTTCCTGAGGTGTACTCTTTTTAATCAATTATTCCATTTAATCTTCTTAGCATTCCTTTAAAAACTTTAATTTGAAATTCTAACAAAATCCTGAATATAGTTATCATACAACACTATGAGCGGCGAAGCTGCTACCTTGAGGAGCCAGCATTCACCCTAGGTTATGACTTACTCATTATGACAATTCTGAAAACAACTCTCACCCTCACTCTTGGATGTTTTACTGTGTTCTGAGCCTCTTTCTCTTAAGTTTTGTGCTTCAGCTTGTATTAAAATACCTTTATTAAACCCCGAATCTGCTTCATAAACTGGTAATTTCTAAAATTTTTTTCTTCTTCAGACTTGAATCCAGGTTTGGCCTATTTAGGCTGCTATAAAGTATCTCTGTTATATGCAGCAATGTTTTATATCCATTTAGCCTGGGCTCTACAACAGAGCGAGCATTGTGTTTGGTCGTGGTTTTCTGTACTGATCTCTGCCAGTTGCAAACGTAAGTTTCCTTTATGAAAGATTATGCTTATCTGTGAGTATAAAGACAAATATTTAGAATGTTGTCATTGATTGTGTTAGTTTCATAAACTCTTGTTTGTAGATTCTCTAGTATCCATGATTTTCTCACATTGATTAGTTAACTCGGTTTCCGGTATCAGGTATGGTCTTCCTATTGTTGAGTGGGTATTACTTTCAATTACAGAACTATTGGCTTCTGTGAAGGAATGTACGGCACTACTGTATCTTTAGTTTTATTGTATCATGCTGGTCATTACTGTGCTTCATGGACATCATAGCTAGATAGGACTATTACTTTCCTCCCTCATTCAGAAGCTTGCATATGGCCTTTTGATACCATGAAAGCTAATCTTCAGGGAAGAGGCACTCAGGTCAATTCCAGCTCAGAGGGCTATGTGCTCTGTTTCTGAAGTGTATGATAGCTACAACACTGAGGACGTACCTTCCAGCACAGTCCATAGTAATACGTTGTTTGGTGAGTTTCTTCTACAACACTAAGAGCTTAAAAGAATTCTCATAACGGGTGTTGTTTGTGGTTGTTGCTGCTGTTGTTGTTTTTAAGGTTGTCTTTGACAGTCAGAGGGAGCTTATCAGGCCAGATGAGAAAAATTCAGTATGTTTATTCACAAACTAAATGACATGGATATTTTTCTTTTATTGAGTATAGATGTTCTTTTTACACTATATTCTCAACATGGTTTGCCCTTCATCTACTCCTTCCAGTTCCTCTGTACCTCCTCTCCCATCCAGAACTACCTTCTTTTTGTGTGTGTGTGTCGCGTCTTAGAAAACAAAGAAACGTCTAATGGATAATAACAAAATAAACCAAAGAACAAATTGGAATAGGACAAAGCAAACAAATGGAGAAGAACCAAAAAAAAAAAAAAGACAAAAAAACTGAAATAAACTTAAAGGCACACTAATTCTAAAATGCCATAAAAACACAAAACAAGAGGTAATAAGATATACATAAAACTTATAAGGTGTATTTGCAAAAAGTAAAATAAATAAATGAACAAATGTAAAAGTAAAAATAAAGATAAAATAAATAACCAAAACAATAGCAAAAGGACAGAAAGCTTGGCACATTATGAGAAAACAAATCTATAAAGATGGTACTGAATCCTTTTTTCTTAAAAAACTATTGCCAGGTATATGGCCTACAATTACGAGTATTTTGTTTCCCTAATGAGACTCCTCTGGAGAAAACTAATTTTTTAGTTACAAATGGTTATCAATTTACATATTTATGTAAATATACATACAGCTGATAGTATGATTCATTATGTCCTTTACAGATATCATATTTATTATTTGATCCTTCTTATATTTGCCAATCTCCCCACTTAATAAAACGTTCCCCTTTTTCCCATTTCCTCTATCAGATCACTTGTACTCTGCTAAAAACATTACAGAAGATGAGACAGAAAGATTGTAATGGACAGAAGATCATTGAGTTTTCTGAGACATAATGTCTCCGAGTAATGTCTGAAGCTATACCTATAAAGAATCACAAATATGACTGCCCAACCCTGAACTAAACATGGATGGCAAGAGATAAGCCTGAAAGTCTCAGTCCTACACCAAGAATTACTAAGGAATGCTGAATGGGAGAAATAGTCTTTCCTAGGGAAGAATACACCAATGGTTTTCCAATACCAAATGATTAGCCATGAAAACATATATACATATAACATTGTACAGAATGAGAAGGTTATATTGAGAATATGTATGTATAAAAATACAAAAACACATATACATACATATATACATATATTCATACAACAACAATTAATGATAAAAGAGGCAATGAATTTGAAAGAGAATGGAGAGAGCTATATGGGAATGTTAAGAAGAATAGGGAAGGGAGACATAAAAATACACATTGGTGAAATATTTTATAATTTGTCTTACTATGAGATGATTAACTATAGGAAGTTAATACCAAGATTTTCTTTTCAATTGGAACATAATAGCTGTAGTGCTAAATAGAACCTGTATTTAGTAGTGTGGATGTCTCTCCTCCACTGGTATCAATGGCCACCAGTCCATGAGGGAGGAGAGTGTAGAAGCAAGGAACAAGGTTTGCTATGGAAATAGCTTTCCAGGAGCCTGCTTCATTGTCACAGCTCAGTTTTATTCCAGAGTAGTAAGGAGAATATATAGGATGGCAACCCCAGCTGAGACATCACCTAATTTGCAATGGGCAACACAGTCAGTCCTGCTGTAGAGTTTGGAGAACAAAACCTAATTATCAAATGGGCATCAGGAGAGGAATATTTGCAGAGATCTATGTCAAAGTTAATGCATGAGAGACATCCAGGCTTAGGGTCAGCTTCCGATAAGGTCAGGCCTCTAAGCCTAAAAACACTACCCAGGTAGGGAGAGAGTACTCTGGAAAGGGAATCCTACATTTTGTGCCAAGTCCAGAGAGAAAAGACTGTCAGACATGATGGACTGCAACCTTACGTGCTGCATACTCCAACACAATATATCTTGTGATTTTTTTTGACCATACTCAGTGGAGGTGATTTACTTTTCTCCTATGCTCCTATAACAAAAAGAAGTCAAACCCATGTATTAATAAGCTTTGAAGTTCCAGATTGAGAAAAGATGAGTATGCAGGAAGACAGCTGTTAGGGATAAACATTCAAGTGAAAATGTTAATCCCAACATCGTAGTAAGAGGTCAGTGGCAAGATAGTTGCTTTAGGACAGTGAAAACATCATCAGTGTTACTAAAGTTCCAATAAAAGACACTCTGCAAGAATGACCCCTCTATGTTTCCTATGTGAGGGTCCAAAGGGAAGAAGGTAGCTGCCTAGAAATTGGAAGTGAGGCCAACCCCAAACACCCAATCTGTAAGCAACTTTACTTTGAAATCCTGTTTTCAGAAATGTAAGAAATCCATTTGTGTTTTAAGTCACCCATCTATTATACTACTCTATTGCAGCAACCCAAAAAAAAATAGTATCTTTTTTTGTGTTTTTTCCCTTAAGTTTTACGTATAACTACTGCATGTTTTCTTAGGTTGTTATTCAGTTTGGGTTACATATATACTCTTTAATTCATTCCTTGCAGACATACTTTAGACATAAAGACTAAGTATAGAAATACAACCCAAAATTAAATCGAGATTCCATTTTATTCTATTCAGAAGGTCAGTCACCAAGAACACAAACTTCAGCTGCTAATAATGTGTATGAATACCCTAATACACTGTTGGTAGGGGAGGTATAAGTTAGTCTGACTACTATGGAGATTAGTCTGGAGGTTTCCCAAAAAACTAAGAGTTAACCTGCCACATCATTCAGCTATACCCAAAAGATTTCAATTCAACATATCACTGACATACGAATGTCCTGAAGCACTATTTATAACAGTTGAGTCTAGATAAGCAGTCTAGATGTCTAATAGCAGAGGGAGAGCTAAGGAAAATATGACATATATAGTTAATTTAAAGGATTATTTTGTCACTGTTTGTTGATTGGTTTTGTTTCATTTTATTTTGTTTTTCCACAAAGGATTATAAAGTTTTGAGGAAAGGGAAGACTGGAGACAATCATATTAAGTGAGCCAAACCAATCTTAGCATGAAAAATACAGTATATTTTTTTTATCTGTGGTTCCTAGATTTTAAATGGTGGTATACAATCTTATATGTATATATTTTAAATAAAAGACCCAGTCTAAACTTCATTTTGTGCACACACCTTTCTCTAAATATCTCATTTGGATTAGAACATTCATTTCTGTCAAAATAGGTTGTTACTACAATTTAATACTTAGTAAATTATATACTGTGTTTAGTTCATGTGCTTATATTCTCCTGTGTTTAAACTTGTAAGGAATGCATCCAAGATGCATTCATGGCTCATATCATATAGGTATTTAACGAAGAATTATTGAGTTAAAAATACATCCATTTATTTTCATGTTTATAGTAAGTCTCTTACATCACCAATACAGATGGTAACTGATGTTGTTTTATTATGAAATATTGATATTTGATTATTAACCAAAGTAATTTTTTATCTAAAAAAACTATCTATTTAACTGCTTTTCTCATTTTATTATAAACAATTGGTAAAAGTCACCTTTTGGGGATTTGTGTGTGTGTGCGTGCACATGCATGAGTGCATGCGTGCATATGTGTGTGTGTTTGTTTGTTTGGGTTGGGGAATTGGGGTGGGGTGGGGCTTTGATCTGCTCACAGTTACTTCAACTGTCCTTTTGTTTCTGAGAATTCTTCCTTATTGGGGTGATATTAGCCCTTAGAAGGCCCTCACATGGTTATTTCTACCCTGACTGGAGCACCAAATGTTCTCTCGTCACCTACTGCACTCAAAACAAAAAATAATTGTGTTATCTGGGCACTTTGGAAGGAAGTGATTGTTTTATTTAAAGAAATGTTAATTTGTTATTAAATCTCTTGTTGAAAGACTATAATAGCATAATGATGCATTAAACATGTGCAAATTAGTCTTTTTTTTTTTTTAAACTGCGTTAGTTAGTTTCAGATTGAAAGGAGACTATACATCACAGTCATCTTGGTGGGAATTAATGAAGCCTTAGGCCATCTCCTGTCATTGAGGGCAGACTTATGAAGGATTTTTTGAAACCTACATGCGAACCTTATTCTCTCTTTCCACCCACCACATATATATTCTCTGGGCCTTATGCCTCTGAATCCTGAGCTTTGGTACTTGAAATACAAATGTCAGCTCACCATCAGTTTGGAAGTGAAAAGTAGTCTGTTGTAGGTGACAAATGTTGTTTACTATTACTAGAAAAGAGGGTGGAACAATGAATGCATGTATTAGCGTCACAGGGGAAGGGCTTGGTAGTCATTCAATTGCCATCTTGCCCCAGGAAGACACATAACCTCTCTCCCACTCCTTCAATCACCCACTCACTCTTAGACATCTACATTAAAATAAAGAGACTAAGCCAAGGCAAGCTACCGTAACTATAAGTGGCAAGGTGTTCTCAGCTTAACAGCTTTTGTCACCAGCTCTCAATCTCTCCCAATCACAAGCATATCTCTGTCTGCCTCCGTTTTTGATACATATATATTTGCCTGATCCTTCAGTTCTCAAATTAGCAGTTCCAAACCTCCATGAAATGGCAATTAAAAGTCATCCTTTTAATTCAATGGCAAATACAACCTATTACACACATTTGTTTTTGTGATTATCAGGTATGACATTTAACTGTGTTCCAGTAATCCTTGATGGATTTTCACTGTATCTTGAGATAATTGAAGATATTATACCTTATCTAAAATATCGGGATGAAAATCACTGTTATTGCCATTAGATTAAGCGTAGAAGTAGCATCTGTCTGGAACACGCAAATGTTATAAATAATGTTAATTAATACTTATTTCACACACAAGAATTGTTTAATTCTTCATCACATTTTTATAATGTTCACTCCTACCCCAAAGTATGCGCTTGGCAGAAAAACAAGAGTCCATCACTCCTCTGTCCTTCTCATTAGGCATTAAATTTACTTATGGTCTTCCATACCTACTTTCAAATTACACAATAGACTTAACATATATTAGTACATTAATTAGTAAATTACATACATTACATTTCAATAATGTAGACATATCTAACACATAGCTGTAGATGATTCACTTTTATAACCAGTATTAATCCATTCTCTGTAGCTAATCATGTCTACACAAAGACACAAGTCTCACATCAACAAGGATAAGAGATTATTCTGGAGCCAAATATGAGGCACCATCATCCAGGGACATATAGTTAGGTTACCCCATATTCCATGTTCTAATATGGAAAGTTTTAATGAGAACAGGACAAAGAAAGTACCGAATAAGATGGAGAACCATTTTAGAATATCCATTTCACTCAGCCTGATTAGCAAAGGCTTTACCTAAATTATGAATATCTTCTGCTGGGTGATAGCATTAACATTATTTAAAGACTACCACTTATGTTTCAATAATATATCTGTTATATTCCTCCACTTGCAAAACTAATATACACTCAATGTAAAAATAACTTTGCAAAACAAATATATTAAATATGTTAAGCATAAAGTGTTTAATACACTAGCATCACTATCACGGTCTTATATATTCTCTACTCTCTATAAACTTCATTACATTTTTTCTTAATAGTATTCTATAAAATTTATAAATAAAATGCAAGAATAAAAGAGATATTTCTCTTATTTTATGTAATAGTAAATATATGTATGTTACTCTTAAAGTAAATAAAAATGCAGAAAATATAAGTCATAGAGTTGGTGACTTGGCTCAGTGATTGAGAGTGTATATTGGTCTTACAGAGGACATAAGTGTGGTTACCAACATTCACATCTATAATCTCACAGCCATCCTAATGCTAGTTCCAGCAGATATGATACCGTTTTCTGGTCTCTGTGGGTGTCTGCTATATACACATACACAGACACACATACGTGAATATGAAATAAAACTTAAAAATACATTATAATGTAAAGAAAACTGTCATAATCCAAAGAATCAGTGATAGCAATTCAGTGTCCTTTTCTTCATCTTTGTTATAATAAAACTTTTCAATGCCTTTAGAATATGCTATTCTACACAAACATTCCAATACACTTAATTTTTTTCTTATTGACATTAAGCTTGTTTTACATTCTTATCAATGTGACAATGATTATCTTATTTATGAATACTTTGTGTATATTCCATTCTTATTGAAAATGTTTTTCTTTTATGGAATATATCCTGATTATAAGTTTTCCTGTCTCCTAACTTGCAGATCCTCCCCACCCTCGATCTACTCAAATTCACATCCTTTCTTGCTCTCTCACTTTCTCTTTTTCATGAGAAAATAAACAGCCATCTTAAAGAATTTTAAAATAGGGAATGAGTAGCTCAAAATATGTTCTTGTGTTATGAACATGTGTGTCTCTGCATCTGCATATGCTTATCAAGATTTTAATCTGTCTCCTTTTCCTCTGCTTGTTTTGTCTTATTCCAGTTTATTTTATTTTATATTACTGTCTTTTTTATAATTTATTTATTTTACTTTATGTGCATTGGTGTTTGGGCTGTATTTCTGTGTGAGGGTTTTGGAACTTCCGGAATTGGAATTATAGTCTCCAGTTGCCAAGTGGGGATAGGAACTTGAACTCTAGTCCTCTGGAACAGCAGCCTGTGCTCTTAACCAATGAGGTATCGCTCCAGCTCCTTATAATTATTCTTAGATGTCAATTTGTTTTCTAAGGGAAGACAGAAAGAAAGGGATTATAATGGGAGAGAGGGAAGGGGAATCTCAGAGGAGTTTGTGGAGGAGAAACCATAATCAGAATATATTACATGTCACTAGTTTCATTGTCTCTTTTATAGGTTTCATAATAGAAAATCTGGGAAGCTACATAGCTTCTTCAAAGCAAGAGCCAAAAGATATGGCAAGAACTCAAATTCTACCTGAAACTCATACTTCTTTCTGTTCTATTTTTAATTACAATATAGCAACTAAAATTGATTTCCTTCAGTTAAAGACAACAATGAAATAAGATTGTAGAAATTTCCATTTAGGCTTGTCATGGATGGAGTCCTATGAGGTCCTAGGGATAAGTCTTGGTACATCATATTTGTTATAATGATTCTTGAATCTTTGTGTTATATTTCATGACTAAAAGTATAGTAGGTTTGGGAACATAAGATAAAGCAGACATGGCTTCAGCCAGGTCTGAAGAAAACCTCACAAGCTAGTAGTGAGAAAGATATGTAAACACTTTCCTGTGATATATGAGTAATAATAGAAGCATATCCTTGAAACAGTGATGATATATTAGCATATTAAAGTGATCTGATCCATTCCAGAAAGCCATATGACTCTGCTGCATTTATGTCAATAAATTTTGTGCCATGGTGACACTACATGATCTACAGCAATCAAGAAAAGTTCTGTAAATAATCTTCCCTGCGTAAATGATCTTTATAGAGTAAATGTCTTCTGTCACAGGTCTTGGGGTTTCTGTCTGTCTATATCCTCCTTCTCTTAGTAAACATGCCAAACAAAGGCATCCTTAGTGCCTCTTCTAACTACATTAAGTTTGTATATAAAGTCAGGAGCTATTTTTAGAAACTTTTAAAACATTACCAAGGGATATACTTTCATCATTTATTCATATGCAGGCTCTTTATTTTTTATTTATTAATGAAGTTTAGAAAATGGTTCTTGAGCATATAGAGGCTTTCTTATAAAAATAAAGCATGACAAATCTCCAGTCCATTGACAGTATCTCAACCTAGATGTAGTGTTCACCTTTGTAATAAAGAGCTAATACTTACCCACTCCACAAAACAAAACAAAAAAAGAAAGAAATAACAAAATATAATCATTATCTTAATCTGTGTGTATACTGATACAATGGCAACTGAGATAAAGTCACAAATTCACAGGACAGAGATAATTAGATTATTTCATTTATTTGAAGAAAAATTTTGAGTATATTTCTAATGTATAAAATGAATAAACCCATTATTTTACATACAAGCTAAAAATATTTCACACATAAAAAGAAATCACATCACTCAGTTTGGGAGACCTGTGTTATAAGGACTTCAAACATCGGGCCTGAGTATTCAGATTAATGAAATAAACTGTGCTTTCCCAACTGCATTCTGGAAGTTGGAAAAGAATTAAAACAATTGACAAAGAAAGAAAAAGGAACACTATTAAAACAGTTTTAGGAAAAATTTTACTCTGGAATTTATTGTTAGAGAGTTACAATATCATAAAATACAATAACATGATTAAAAATATGTAGGGAACTACTTAAAATTCAATTAACTTGCTTAGTTTCAGAAATAGTTTTGAACCAAGTCACTACTAGTTGATGACACATCTCTACATCCCTCTGAACACCAAATGTGGTAACTAGAGTGGGCACTAGAATGTTGTTTGTGTTCTGTGACACAAAGGCTTTATGGATCACCATCATTTCCACATACTATTCTATCAGGACAATGGCTCAACCAACATAAAGTTTCCTACAATCAAGAATGAATTATCATAGAGGCACATTACCATCCCTTCTTAACTATTTTCCTAAGAATACAGCTTATTGTTCATTGATTATCACAATCAATATTTCCACAGAATACCTTTATATCATACCAATAAATTAGGGTATATATCATTAACGTTTATTCTTACTTGATAATTATATTTCTCTTCTCTCTCTTTCTTTCTTTCTTTCTTTCTTTCTTTCTTTCTTTCTTTCTTTCTATTCTTTGGTTTTTCAGGAAAGGTTTTCTCTGTGTTATAGTCCTAGCTGTCCTGAAACTAGCTCTTGTAGACCAGGTTGGGCTCAAACTCACAAAGACCCACCTGCTTCTGCCTCCAAGTGCTTGGAATAAAGGCACCACTACCCAGTTCAATAAGTGTATTTCTCCTACACATGAGCTAAAATACCAAGAAAATATGGTTTACTTATGCTCATAGTTGCATTTACCACAGCGATTATGATGTCTATGGTTTCTGAATAAAAATTTGTCAAATAATTTATAACTAAATGACTAGAAGCTTAAACATATCTTCCTTCTGAGTGACTTGAGTCCTGCCCTGTGTAAAATATCTTATTCAGTATTTTTTTAACCTAGATGAAAGTTTTATTATTTGCATAACACCCACAATGTTTGTAAAGTAGGTGGGGAATGATCAGTTAGTGGGTAAAATAAGTCTCATTGAGTTAATCAGTGGTCCACAGGGCTGAAACAGGTAATTAACAGGAAGAAATGATTAGCCTAAAAGATCCTAGTGAGCAATTAACAGTGTAAATTGGGAGCAGAAGGAAAGTGAAAATCATTTTCTCATATTTTCTTATGATTTGAAGCATACACGTATAGAGAGTCACACAGATATTTTCTCTCTTTCTCTCCTCTGTCTCTCTGTCTCTCTGTCTCTCTCTCTCTCTCTCTCTCTATCTCTCTCTCTATCTCCTATTACTAGTGTGATCTCCAGTATGAGTGAAAAGTTGCTGATACAAGTTTAACCTAACTTCATCTGTGTTAACAGGAACTGTGTCAGAATTCAAGAGCAGGGTTATGCAGACACATTGAAGTGTAATTATTACAGCCTATCTTCATTACTTTGAATATTTAAATTTTCTGTGGTTTGGTTTTAGTTATTTGTGTGTTTGATTTTCAACTATAACTGAATTCAAATATATTTCAAATTCGAAGGATTCA